>NW_025401069.1:12001733-12009416 GCF_015345945.1 Tribolium madens
GGCCGCCCCCTGTCACATACGAGCACACATGCAGCCCCGCCGCCCCCGCAAGGTCACCAACGGACGAATTAGTCGCGTGACGGACGCGTTCGCCGCGCGTTGCGGCGTCTAATGGCGCGGCAATTTAACAATAATACGCTTTTGGGGTAATTCGACGATTAGGAGAGGGCCATTGCTCACATATCACGTACATGCAAATTGCTTTCGGCTCACTTTCCGGTCGGTTAAGTCGCTGGAATTGCGGACGCGACGAGAAGCGAGCGATTTGCGATTGCGACCTGTTTCGTGTAAACACGGAACAGAACGAATGGATTAGCGCTAAATCATCACCGCGATAACGTTTGAATTATACGCTACATTGTTTTCGAATTATTCGGGAGGAATCGCAAATTGCGGCGGGCGAAAGGCCATTATAAAAATAAATTTTTTCTACAATCGACATATAAAGTTAATATTTAGACTGTTGTTATGGTTTTGAAATGACATACTTTTAGGCTCGGGTGCTTATAAGTAATGTCATTTTAGGCACGAGCGCCTAAAGGAAATGTCATGTAACGTTATTGTTTATTTCAAAAGAAACCGAGCAAATAATGCCAAAAAACACAAAACTGCTTATTGTTTATAGTAATTATAAATATTGAAAGTACAATTATGAATATTAGAAAATTGAATATTTGACGAGGCTGTCTTCCAGCTCTTGGAAGCTTGAGAATCCCAAGTTAGAAAACGAGCCGTAGGCGAGTTTTCTATGGGATGAGTTCGCCAATGCCACTATAAAACGAGTATTTTATGCTATTTTTTCTAATTCGCGCCCCCTTTTTTCTTATTTTAATTAAAAAATATATATATTTTTGTCTTCTAGAGAATTTTGTGTTAGTTGGTATCGGTTGGTAACACTCGGCGACCACCTGATTTTTTGAATCATTTCTGCCGTCTGTCATTAAAAATAAAATTTACAAATTATTAGTTATTATTGTTACAACATAATAATAATAAATAAAATATGAGCCAACAGAATTTAGTTTGCACTCCGCCCGAATTTCGCGAAATTGCCGAAACAACAACGTAAAATTTGTTACCTGACAAGTCAGAAGCGGCATACAAAAACTAAATAACCCTAAATTCATTAAAGTACAGTGTGCTTTTATAGATAGCCATAAACGGCTCCTACTGAGAGACGTTAATAAACGTATTATAAACGCGAATTAGAAAAAATCGTCTAAAAAAATTTGGAACCACCAAAAAAGGAAAAAGTCGGTACCGTTAACAGTTTTTAGAAATTTGGAAACGAATAGTTCGCAAGCAGGAAGTTAGACGCAATTTGTAATGCAGGTTTGCTAAACATTCTCAATTTTTATCAAAAAATTAACAAGAATACAAAATAAACATGAATGAGAAAGAACCTCAGAAAGGACGCAATTAAATTAGTGTCTTGTGCAGCGTTTTAGAGGAACTAGTTGAAAAAGTAACAATTTTGAAACTAAAGCTGAAAAAGAATTTATAAAATGCATCAACTTTGAGCTCATTTCACTAAATTACACAAAATTTATTGCCGATCATCATAATACCTACTTGTATCTTTTGATAAATAACTTTTTTCTGTATATACATCCTTTTTTTTCAAAGTTTTTGCAAGAACCTCATTTTTGTCCACAACATTGTACTTACTTGCGGTGTGTTTTTATCAAAATTATTAGCACTGAATTCTGTATTTAGACCTTAGGTAATGATGTATGTTCTCAGATATTCAATTATAGCCCTTTCAAAGAGCAAACAGACACACAACATTCATAAACCTCTATTTGAAAACATGACCATAATTTTTTAACAAAACAAAGAGCAAACAAAATTTGTGGCTATGGAGACAAGCTGCTACGAATTTTTTCACCAAAATTTTGGCTTGGTAATTTTCATTTAAAGAAAAAACAGACTATACCTTTTCCGTGATGTTAACCACTTTTTTCTCCTTGCACCAAATTTCAAATTTGTCGCTTGATACATAGATTTTGATTTCTCTAGTATAAGGGTATTTATAGCGGCTTCTGCTGCATTTTCAATTTCAGAAATCATCGGAATCACTCATTCTTCCAAATTATGTAAACAAATTTTCCGATATTTTTTCGCAAATTATTGTGTGTAAACAACAACTCGGCAACAAGATCGATTTTGTTTTACTCACCAACTTTGCAATTCTGTCAATTTGACAAAGTCAAATTTTCCATTTATTATAAAAATCTTTGGTCCTTGTAGAAAAAATTATGTATAAAACACGTTGCGAAAGAAGTGTTTAGGTACTTGACGTGTTAAACAACTCGGCGTTCGCCTCGTTGGTCAACTTCACGTCGCATGTTTTTAAAAGACTTTCATTTCGCAACTTATTTCATAAATTGTAGAACTCGATCCATTTTCTTCCCAAAGTGGATGTTTTATAGTTATAAACAGAGTAAGTAATATTAAAGTCAACTCCACAAAACGATAAATTTTTATTTAGTCAAATTGGGACATGTTTCGGCACCCTTGCGCCATCATCAGCCGTTGACAATTGTTACACTTTCAAATAAAAAAATTACAAGATTAAAAAATTGAAATGTTAACTGTTTTTAATCAATGGAAAAATATACAGAAAGAATAGGATTTCAGCATTATTTCTCTGTAAAAAATAAAAGGATGAGGTCAGAGAAGCTGAAGCCTCGCCCGTGTAAAATTTTTGGAGAACGATAATAACAAAATAATAGCTATTTATTTCATAAATAGCTATTTTTGAACATATTTCAAATTGACTAGTCGCTCCAGAAGTTGGCCGTTGAAAAGTCGCATCCGATGCATGGGCCCTGCGTCATAAATCGGTGCTAAAAATTGGTATGCATGCGTGATTTTGAATGAGTGTCCGTAAGCAAATTCGCCCGTTTCTTGATTTATGTGCCTTTAACCCTCATAAAAAGTGTGTAATGTGTAATGATACAAAAAGCGCGAATCCGGCATACAGACTATATGAAGGGTTTAATGACATGAAGGGGTTAGGAAAACGACATGAAATTGAGGGGAACGGTTATTTATTAGGGGTGATGGAAGGAATCCGTGAAGTGCTCTCGACTGACAAAGGTGCGATAGTATGTACTACGAAAACACGATTTAATGACGAACTTGTTCTGACACCGGGCCCGTCATACGGAAGCTCGGACTGCAGGTGCCACGATATTACACAACAGCTTTATTTTTTTACGAGACGGCGAAGACGGGCTTGGAAAAATGACCGGCTTGATGGCTTCCGCTGCATAAAAGGGCCCATTGTCGACAGCCACCGTGAAACGACTTCGACGAGAAAATAAACAAAAATGACAAATTTGACCAATTCATCAACGACAAGCTTTCTAACGGCTAGATCGAAACTTAACAGTATATTATGTTATTAAGAGTAAAATTAACTGAATAATTCTTTTATTCCAAATAACATATACTATTTTATCCACATTTATACAGTATGATGAAAAAAAGGCGCCCGTGTTAACCCACACGTTATAAGTGATCTTTTATTAAAGACGAATTCGAAGACCAAAATTGGAGACTTTCCTTTTTAGAAAAGAGAAATTTATATAATTAACAGTTTTAAAATAATTTCATTGTTAAAGTCTAGATTTTGATACTGTTGCCGGTGTTCTTAAAAAAAATGTGTAAAAAGTCTATTGAAATAAACTTTATTGAAGATGTTTGGATACCATTCCTTGGCTCCAAAGAAAATTTATCAATGTTGCAACATTGCAAATATCCTAGGATACAGAAAATGTCCAAGTAATATTCAATTATTGGAAACGGTAGCAACAAAAAAATCAATTTTCAATGTTGTTTGTTCTGTGAAATTTGAACGATTAAAGTCATAAAGGTTTCCTAGATACGAAAAATACCTGAGTGAAATAGTTTTTTAGTAAAAGAAATTTGTACAATATTGCCGCTTTGTGCTGTTAGACAAACTGTTTAAATTTCAAAAAGAATCTATTTAGACTATTTTTGGAATGATGGACACAATGTTTCAATAAAAAAGGACGCGCCTGTTTCAATCGTGGGCGCTTTTTTTTCTTCACCCTGTAGATCAAGATTAAAGAACAACACTTTAATTATCAAGTAAATGAACAAAATAATCAAGACGCTTTGCAATAAAATTATAACAATAGTCATGCGGCAGTATTTTTGAAAGTGTTTATTAGTTTAACTAGTGCAGTTAGTAGTGATAAATGTCGAATAATGATCTACTATGTTTCTCTCTAGAAATTGTCATAATTGTAAAATGCTGAAATTTATTTATTAAAATGTTTTTGCATTCTCGATGAAAAAAATTATTTTGATACAAGATTGCGAATTGACATTTTTTCATTTGAGATTAAAAATCAATCGAGCAAATCGTGTTTCAAACTATGTTTTTTGACAACTGAGCTTCAGAATTCTGTAATTATTAAAAATTGTGAAATCGATAATTAATTAATTATTTTGACGTAACAAGTATTTTGGAACATTTAAATTAATTGTTGCTATTGGTATAGTAACGCAACAATTAACTGATAAATAACACAATTTCAATAGTTCTCTGATGGCTCAATGTAAAACTTTTACAGTCAGAAGCAGTTGTAGAAAAAATTGTTTTTTCTATGAAAAATTAAAATGTATTAAAATTTGTAGATATGTTGTGAAGTACCTAAGTTTAAAGTATAAATACAGAAATTTGTGAAATATCATTCTCTACAACATTGATGTCTTAAACATTTTTCTTCTGAAATAAACCGTTACAGTTATTTTGAAAAAATTTTTTGAAAAAAACAACCTAGATTTGTCATAAGTTATAGGACAATA
This sequence comes from Tribolium madens, assembly GCF_015345945.1. Classification (NCBI taxonomy): domain Eukaryota; kingdom Metazoa; phylum Arthropoda; class Insecta; order Coleoptera; family Tenebrionidae; genus Tribolium; species Tribolium madens. The sequence continues at coordinate 12,006,576 of NW_025401069.1, forward strand.
AGACTAGTACAAAAAAACAACATTTATATGCAGAAGAAGTGTCAGACCTTTCATTATCATTAAGAAAACTAAACCGCGCGCGCTAGTGACAAATCACCATGATTATCAAGTAAATGAACAAAATAATTAGGACGCTTTGCAATGAAATCATAACAATCATCATGCGGCAGTATTTTTAAAGTGTTTATTAATTTAACTAGTGCAGTAAGTAGTACAAAACGTCGAATGATGATCTACAATATTCCCTTCTAGAAATTGCTGAACCAGCGAACGAGACAGGAAAGAAATAACAATAGTAAATGTTATGGTAAAAACAAAAACGTTTAAGCAAAAAAAAACATTTTTTTAACATTTTACTCCATGCCTAAAAGGCAAAAACTTTTTTGTGTCATAAAAAGGTCACTTTTATGACGTTTGCGGATAAAACTAGTGATGTTTTTCACAATTATTTTTATTTATTTAATTTTCTGCAATTAAAATTTAGTTTATTAATCGCCTGGATTGTTCGCAAAGCCATTGCATGTGAAACCCCTTCGCAATCTCTCCATCTATCTCGCCCCACATTCCTTATCTTCTAGACTGCCCGCCCCCAAACTTCCTCTTCAATTATGCAATTATTTCGCACCTTACGGCGTCCCATAATCGCTCCCATCAAGACGTTTTAATTTGGAAGCTTATTTCGCTTTGGGCTTCATCGTTAATGAGATGCAGCAACCCTTCCAGTGGGGTCGCAAATCTCTTACACACATAATAAACACAAACCTCCTTTTGTGTGCGCAATAATAAAACACATTTTTCTTTTCCACTAGAGCATGGTTTATATCATATTTTTTGCAGTGCGTTAAAAGGGTCTGAAGATTCTATACAGGGTTAAATTATGCTTTTTTAGGGTCCGGACGGATACATCGGCCATTATCATGCATATGTGGAGCGGCTCACCGGATTATAATTTATACAGTATGCAGATGTGCCTCCGAATTTTTAATTTCGGGGGTAATCAACCCCCTCTCTGGTCTTCGAGGCCACTCCCTGAAGGGGTTAGCGCTCCGGGAGCGATCAGTGGTCTTGCAGACGCTCCGAAGACAACAAAGATTTGCAGGTTAGTGGTTGAAATTTGTTTAATTGATTGTAGTGCGTGAGAGGGATTAATTGGGAGAGTCATCGCGGCGGCGCACTTTTAATTAAATAATAAAATTGTTGTTTTTTTTTCTTGGGTGTAGTGAAGGCTTGACAGGTAATTTGGTCAATTTGCATGTTGGCCTCGAGGTGCAGATGTTCAACTAATGACGCTCGATGTTTTAAATGCGGCTGTAATTGCAGGATGGTGTTCAACACGCATTGTGCAAGTTTATGCAAATGGGCAGAAGCCGCGGATCGATTTTAATTAGCGATTTGTACAAAAGAATTCGGTTTGCGGCTTTAAACATAAACGTAATTTGCAACCGAAATTTTGCTTAATAAAACAATCGGAATAAATGCATTTCCTGTAACTAAACTTGTAAATTCTTGTATTCTCGTGTTTCAATCGGAATAAATATTTGAACAAACATTTGAAGGTAATTTTATTTTTAAACAATTTAAATTTTTTCCTATAAAACTGTAATGGTCATTTACCTACTTTGAAAAAGTAATCCTAATATATCTTAACCTGAACATCCGTTTCTTTATTAGAAGAAAAATTAATATAAAAAAAGTTAATTTTTAACCAACTTCAATAGTTAAAAATGTTATACGTGCTAAAACAGCTTTTATATTCGTTTTTTATAAATAATACAGAAATGAATATAAAGTAAGCAGATAAAGTAGGTAATCATTTGCCTTCAGAAAATAATAATTAATACGAGTAGAAAATAAAGTGCTCTAAAAATGTGATCGTGTTTTGAGAATAATATGTGTTAAATTTTGAGTTATGCGTTTTTTTTTTAAATGGGTGAATAAAGTACGGAACCAAGCACTTTTTTTAAATCATTGGCCTCCATAAAATATTAATCAATATAAATTAAATTAATATAAAAAATGTGATCTTATTTTTGAGTTTTTGCAATTTAGGTGATTTTTTTTAATCAAATATAAAATAGATAATTGTAATTTTTAGATCATAACTTTTATGAGAAAATGGTTTTGTAGTGGGTTGCCATTAAAAAAAATTAAAAAAATTGTAGGACTCAAAAACAAAAAACAATATTTGAAAAATTTTATTTTTGATAAAACATCACATTTTTGTAGTACTTTATCAATCATAAATTAATTTTTCCAAAAAATAAATAGTTTAAGTAAAAAACGTTTAGTTCAATTCTTTTTATTCACCTGGTGTATTTGTCTACCAGAATTTTTAAACATAATTAAAATATTGACGTACATAATAATAATGCTAGTTTAAAAATATGTTTTAAACCAACTAATGTTTTTCATGACTGTGTAATTTATTGTATCTGATAAAAATATTGAAGTATTCAAAAATCCGGTAATTCAGGAAAAAACAGACTAAAAAAAATTAACACTACTAAACCAATAAAAAACAAATTAAAAAAGTTGTCAAATTTAATTTACTAAAAAAGTTTTAATGAAGTGCCTGAAAAAGGATTATTTTGATAGAATAAATTATGTAAACAATTACCTTCATTATATTTGGTAGAATTAAACTACCTCATAGAGTATCAAAGACTAAAATAGTTAAAATACCACTGTACGAGTCAGTTGTTGTCATAATAGCAAAGTCAATTTTTATCTGTTGTTCATACAAATATTAAATTAAAAATATTTGATTATTTTTCCACTTTGTTTTGTATTTTTTTTTTAAATATGCTAACATCACAAATTTCCCTATCAGGATTAATAATT
>NW_025401069.1:12009561-12014512 GCF_015345945.1 Tribolium madens
TTTTTATTTTAATTATTTGCATTTTTATTAATAATTAGAATTTTTGAAATACATTTCAAGGTTTACAAATGCGTCAAAAATGCACAGAAATTATATCTGTTAAAAGAACAAAATTTTGAAATGTATGCAATGAAACAATACCTAAATAAACTCCAAAAGCTAGATAAATTTTAATCTCACAAGTTTTACTTATAAAAAGACATAAATACAAGAAATGCAAGTTAACTTTACTACTAAATGAAAAGCAAAACTCCTCTACAACTAACTTTAATGTTTTCACTTTCATTTTCATTTACTATTCGTATTTTATTGAAAACTATTTTCTAAGTCAAATAAAATTTTAAGTCTTATTAAAGTAATAAAAGCATTTACGGAATCAAAATTTTAATAGTTACTAAAAATTAAATATATAACAGGTAACAATTTCCTTTGCAGCAATAAAACCCGGCACGAACATTAACCCGCGATTGAATCAAACTAATTGCACATGAAATTTTTTAAACCATCAGTTTAATCGTCAATCAAGCTTGATCGAAGTTTCCGATTTAGTAAAAAATTTAACCAGTTTCCAACTGATTGCAAACCTAACGTCCAATCGCGTAATTAATTCCCTTTTAATCCCACAAATAAACCGCGTTTAACAACCGAATCTTTTACAACATTTCGTAAAAAACCCCACCGTCCGTTAATTCATCTCGCGATAAGCATCGCGAAAGCGTCTCGACCGGAATGAAAGCGAGAAGACATTCCGGAGCTTATTAGCCGTCGCGACGCTTCTCTCTGATTGGTCGTTAGACCCGGGTGATTAGTACGCGTCTGGCGGCGTCGTCCCTGACCCGCACAACGGCGTCCAACTTGCACCGGCAATTAACGACGCCCCCGCCCCCGCCAAAAAAATTCGCAAACTCCTACCTTGAGAAGCGGCGCCGCCGTCCACTGCACCTGTCCACCCTCGCGTCGTGGCGTCGAATGTGAACGTCGCGACGCTTACACGCGCTAAAACTGATCAAGGCGCCCAAAGACGTCCGTCTCGTTCTTCGGCGTCGCGGATTCCATCGGTTGGACGAGGAGCGTCTCAGAGAGGCTCGGCGTCGCGACGCGCATGACCAAAATGGCCGATTGCGACGTCACCCTTCGACACTCATTTCGCGCTAAGTTTTTACGGTAATTAGAGCGGTAATTACGGTGCGGATTTCGTCGCGATTTCGAACCGGAATCGCATTTTTTCCGGACCAAAATACGAAATTTTAAAGGACTATCGATTTTTCACAGTTTGTAAACAAAGTGTCTGGATTTGTCGAGTGTTTGGACGAACAATGGGGCAATTTCCTACAAAATGTACACTTTAATGGATTGGGGCGGGAAAACGGGGCCTATTCTGGAAATAATTAGTAAATTTTATTTAATTTCAACAATCGATACATGGTTTGTGAGTTTTTGTCACGAGGATAATAGATTGCGTTAGCTTATTAATGTTTTGAAGCGAGGAAGAGCCGCCAATACGGGAAATTAATTTAATATTCGATTGATAAGGTTGAAGACTGCGATACAATAAACTTTATTCAAAATTTAACGATTTTTACACATTTTTTGTTACACGAATAAAAATTAAATTAATCAGTGTCTATATAACACAAAAGTTCATTTTTATTGTCTAATTTATAGTGTCACAGTGATTGTTGTTCCAATTTTCTATAGTTATTTTCATTTAAGTAGATAATTTTATTAAATTTAATTCAATCAGATATTCCATTTTTTTAATTCATTTTACCCAAAWCCAAATAATTAAAGTAATTCCTCAAATTACAAATCAAATTATGATCAATAACAAGAATGTTCAAAAATAACAATCATATTATGCTTAATTAAGAATGTTTTAATTATCCTGATTCGATTTATCGTCACAACATTGCAAAATCAATTATTAAGTAAAAATTCCAATTAATAAAACATTGTACAAAAATCAATCGAACATTTCAATTTTAATTTATGATTATGATCATACTGAACAATAATTAGGTGGTAACCATCCATTTCAGGTCAAAATCTGCACTCTTACTTTCATTTGAAAAGCAAATCAAAACTTAGGTCGTTACATGGTTAAATATTTAATTTGATAAATATCAATAATCAGTGTAAATTGTTTATGAGAAAATCAACCTGTATCAAAGTATTTCAACAAAATAATGGCTTGAATAAGAGTTTTCTTCCAAAATAAAGCAATTTGAGCTATTTTCAATCCAATTTTTGACATTATTCCAAATTTGAAAAAAATAATTACAAACTATTCCCATGATTATTCCAATCAAGATTTTGAAAAATTAACGTTTCTTCTGTCAAAATTTTGAAAAATGATGAAATGTTTATTTCAGTACCAAAGTATTTCAACAAAATAATGGCTTGAATAAGAGTTTTCTTATTCTTCCAAAATAAAGCAATTTGAGCTATTTTCAATTAAATTTTTTTTGAGATTTTAAGACAGAAAATTAATGTATTGTATAAAAAAGTTTCACCTTTAGGCTGAAATAAAGCAATATGTGATATTTTCAATCGATTAGGCTTAAACTTAAGCCGGAAATCAACCTGAATAAAAGTATGTCAACAAAATAATGGCTTGAGTAAGAGTTTTCTTATTCTTCCAAAATAAAGCAATTTGAGCTATTTTCAATTCAATTTTTCTAGATTTTAAGACAGAAAATAAATGTATTGTATAAAAAAATTTCAACTTTAGGCTGAAATAAAGCAATATGTGATATTTTCAATCGATTAGGCTTAAATTTAAGCCGGAAATCAACCTGAATAAAAGTATTTCAACAAAATAATGGCTTGAGTAAGAGTTTTCTTCCAAAATAAATCAATTTTAGCTATTTTCAATTCAATTTTGCTCGATTTTAATACAGAATTAATTCAAAATTAATGTATTTTATAAAAATAATTGCTTCAATTAAAATGTTAGGCTGAAATAAAGTGATATTTTCAATCAAGTTGGTTCAATTTTAAGCCGGAAATCAACCTGGATCAAAGTATTTCAACAACAATATAAGATTCTGAGAATAATTATTGTACGAGTAAAAGTAATTTTTACAACGATTTGATCAAATATTGAATGTTGTGAGAAAATTGAAGCTATTATTTGGTTGAAATCATATCATATAATTATTTGATCTTGTGTGACAACAGCAACTACTAATTAGTGATCATTTGATCCGGATATGGCAAAATGAGCGTTTTGTCTATTGGGTTCAATTTAAAATAATTGTGTATCAAATAATGATAGAAATCGTGACAAAGTGGGCTGACTTGAATTGATTTCTTGAAATTGGGTCAAACAAATTTCCACCCTTTGTGCCCTTTGCTTTGTTCTGGTTCGGTGTCCGAGCCCACGCCGTCTGGGCAGGTTGGCCAACTGTCGCTTCCCAAACCCAAACATAAATCACATTGTCTAGAGAGGGTTGCCGGAACAGGAACCGTCGTATTCAAATTATCCACAACAGTTGTGGACTAGACCCTAAGACACCGTCTAAAGAAGGAAAAAAAATCCCATTTTTTATCATCTCGCATAATTGAAATTACTAGGGCCTTTGTGTCGGGAGCCCTTCACTTTCGTTCCCTAACAAAAGCCTCAAAAAACTACCTGAGGAAGAAGGGTTGTGAGACACTTAGACGCAAGGTAGACCATATGCAAAGGAGTCAGCAGGTAGCGTGGAGACAACATCTGCATATGGAAGGGTCGGGTTACGAGGCCCAAGGGGCGCGATGTGAGAATTCTTTGGGACAGGTAACGAACGGATTGTGAAAAATGATAAATTATTATGTGAATGGGGCCCACAGTCGCGACCTTATTTAAATATAATTCAGAAACTGTCAAACGACCCTCGGAAAAAAATTTGCATGCCGGGCTGAATAGAGAGTACCTGGAACCGGCCGTTACACGTTCACACGAAAGGGTTAAGGGATGCAAACCAGATCACTTGACATTATTCCAAATTTGAAAAAAATTATTACAATATTGATTATTCCAATCAAGATTTTGAAAAATTAACGATTATTCTGTCAAAATTTTGAAACATGATGAAATGTTATTTCAGTTTTATGCCTGTCCCTTATCTCGCCACCTATCTATCCAATTTGTTCCATAGAACGTATTTATGAGCCTCACTTTCCTCAAACAAACGATAATTAGTATCTAGCACTCGTAAAAAATCCTCGTTATAGTTATTTTCATTTAAGTGGATAATTTTATTAAATTTAATTCAATCAGATATTCCATTTTTTTAATTCYTTTTACCCAAAKRCAAATAATTAAAGTAATTRCTCAAATTACAAATCAAATTATYATCAATAAKAAAAWTGTTTCAAAATAACGATTAAATTACGCTTAATTAACAATCTTAGTCACACTGTTTTATAATTATCCTGATTCGATTTATCGTCACAACATTGCAAAATCAATTATTAATTAAAAATTCCAATTAATAAAACATTGTACAAAAATRAATAGAACATTTCAATTTTAATTTATAATTATGAGCATACTGAACAATAATTAGGTGGTAACCATTCATTCCAGGTCAAAAACTGCACTCTTACTTTCATATAAAAAGCAGATGATCAAAACTTAGGTCACATGGTTAAATATTTAATTTGATAAATATCAATAATCAGAGTAAATTGTTTATGAGAAAATCAACCTGTATCAAAGTATTACAACAAAATAATGGCTTGAATAAGAGTTTTCTTCCAAAATAAAGCAATTTGAGCTATTTTCAATTCAATTTTTGACATTATTCCAAATTTGAAAAAAATAATTACAAACTATTCCCATGATTATTCCAATCAAGATTTTGAAAAATTAACGATTCTTCTGTCAAAATTTTGAAAAATGATGAAATGTTTATTTCAGTTTTATGCCTGTCTCTTATCTCGCCACCTATCTATCCAATTTGTTCCA
>NW_025401069.1:12015927-12033980 GCF_015345945.1 Tribolium madens
CTATTTTCAATCCAATTTTTGACATTATTCCAAATTTGAAAAAAATAATTACAAACTATTCCCATGATTATTCCTATCAAGATTTTGAAAAATTAACGATTCTTCTGTCAAAATTTTGAAAAATGATAAAATGTTTATTTCAGTTTTATGCCTGTCTCTTATCTCGCCACCTATCTATCCAATTTGTTCCATAGATCGTATTTATGAGCCTCACTTTCCACAAACAAACAATAATTAGTATCTAGCACTCGTAAAAAATCCTCGTTATAGAGGCACATCTGCTGTTGTAACAATTAAAAACATCGCTTCTCGACTAATTTTTAATTTTTCATTGCAGGTCTGCTAATCACCGGAGGCAACCACAACAATACAAACCATCATTAATTTACCCCCTCCCCTCGCTCTTATCAATGCAAATCGCGACCGTTTATCAAAAATAATTTATTCATTACATCCATCCGATCAGATTAGATCGCACAAAGTGTGTCCTGATGGGTTACATAAAAATTACCATTTCTTCCGGTTGATGGACTGAAATATCGATGAACCGGAAACGATGCGACTTGACGGATCCAATCATACTCTCTACCTGCCTGCGGAGATTGGGGATGGTACTTTTTTCTACTCTTTTGACCCAGAGTGCTGGCCGCTTTCGCTCTTACTTTCGATAAATACCATTTATTGGGTCGTTTAGCAGGTAAGTGGCGATGAATTCAATGACAATCATTTTCGAACGGAGATTATCGCCGATCATCAATCGGATACGGATCTGATCGAGCAATAAAAATGTCTAATGGGTTTGTTTAAGAGGCAATAAAATCAAGTGGGCTGTTGGTAACGAATCATTTAATAAGGATTTCAACGATGACAGGTTGGCGGACTTGGTCGACGTTAAAACAAAGTGCTCTAATTTATTTCTTCACAAAAATGTAATTAACTATGTAATATGCATTTCAAAAAAATCTTAAATTGTTAAAATATTTAGGTTGTATAGAAAAATCTCCTGTTCTACAATTTTAAACTAGGTAAGTATGTGGTTTATGTGATAAACTAAAAAATAAAAGTTACCATTTGTGCCTAGTGTTTTATTTTTTTCCCCTTGAATTAAATCATTTTTACATTAACAAATAAACATCAAAAAGATCCCTCGCAGTTGCTTCATCTTTTTAAAAAATAAAGAATAAAAATAAAATAAATAAATAAAATAAATAATTAATTAATAATAATAAATATAATAAATAATAATATGGTATAATAATAATAAATAATAAAAATTAAAAAAATAAATAAAAGAATTAAAAAAAATATTTTTTACTACACTAATATCTTATACTATTTCTCTGGTACATTTAAGCTTGCCTTATGCTTTTTATAACAATTTCTGAAATTTGTAAAATTTGCGATCCAATATTAGTGTTAGAAAAAATTTTGAAAACAACTGTAGTTTTATAGTTTAAAAATCTCGGTTTTTTAAACTGCCTATAAAACTCTTGTTGTCTTGTCTTGTCTATAACAAAATCCAAATAATTAAAACATAGGAACTAAATTAAAAAATAAAACATAATTTTGTTTAATATTACTAAAAACAGATTTTATATTAAGAACAAAGCTCTATTTTTGAGGTAAGATAGATGAAAGGTTCTTTTAAAAGGCTGCACAGTTGCACACAGAAAAATTACATTATTTTAAAGTTTTTTTTTGGTTTTGGCCGCTACAACTATAATTGACATGTTTTCACATTTTTGACAACTACGGTCAAAGCCTCTGTCCTCTGTTAAATTTAAATAAAAAAAATTAGAAAACAATACGTTGTGGTACAATAAACACAATTTATTTTTTTCGGTAAGATTCTGATCAGCGCCATCTAGTGGTAAAAATAGTAAACAAGTAAACCCTTAACATCTATAGTATTGCCAAATTAAATCAATGGAAGAACTGTCCTCGTTCAAAAAGTTTTGTACGTTACGTATTTTATTAAGTCACTCAGCTCTGCTTCGCGCTTCAATATTAAAACTTCAGGCTGTAAAATTACACCTACTGCACTTATAATAACTACCTATCTACTAACAGTTTTTTACCCAAACTGTAATTTTTGAAAACTAAACATTAAGTTCATTAGCTGTTTTTTAAATATCCTACAAAACTATAATTTTGAAGAATTTGTCACCGGTAAGTAGTTTTTCTTGTTGTAATTATGAAGATACATAATGACTATATTTACGGAAAACACGAGATATAATAAATAGGCGAAATTTCCATAATATGATAAATAAATAAAAAGACAAATTTCTCCACTCCTCTATTTTTGTTCATCTGATTTCCAATGCCTGCGACCGGTCTTTACTCATTACTTAATTATTCCTAAATTATTATCTTTTTTTGCAACGTCTCGGCTTGCTATAAAGTCGTAAATGAATTAACAAGTACAAAAAACCAATCTCAAAAACCGTCCTGTCATTCTAAAATAAAAACATGAAGATTAAAATGAACGGCTAATTATTGTGGGAACCTTTCGAAATTCTGTTTCAAGTAGACATAAAAATGAAATTATTTACAAGAATTGTCTTTAATATAACATAATTAGTAAAATTATTTATAGTCGGCATTTTTTTCATAAGAGTAGTTTTTTACATGTTGTAAATTTAAATTTAATTGAATTTATGTGACACGTTTTTATTTTAAACCTCGCCAAATTTCTTTTGAGACAGTTTGAGGCTGTTTAATGTGCATTTTATTACTTCTGTATCATCTAGCATGGTTTTATGGTCTAGTTTTGATTATTTTTTTATATTAGCTGTTTAGACATTTCAAACGATATGCTAATTTAGAACCTATTCTTTTACGATGTAGTTATTTAAATAAAAAAAAGTCGTAAAAGCTTAAAAGCCCATAAAAAATTATAACAAATTAGAGTTTGGCAACTGGCAAGTTTCGATTTATCGATGCCTGCGCCACCTAGCCTCGAGTAGCTCAAATTTTGACTCAACTGAGAAACAAACCTTTTTCAAGTCGAAGGCTCCCTACTCTCCCTTACTACAACTTGGAAATAAGTTTTGAGCGCCCCAATTACGGATGCTAAATTGGCGTTGAATCTTTAATGCTTATTCAATTAATTTAAGTGGACTAATTATTATTTAAGCCAATGGTAATTCCCAAACGATGAAAATCTCAATTTGTCGTTAATACAGGTGGAAAACACAATTTTCCAATTGTTTCCGACTCATTTATTATTGAACCATTAACGAGCTTGTAATAACGGTTTATCTGAATCTAATTTATAAAACAATATCGGCTCACTAAATTAGAATTTAAATTGAAAAGGCAATTCGATCCGTGCATTAATGACCGATCATAAAATGATGCGTGTTTGGCTTTGTAATCTCGGAATAAATCTAATTTTGATGAGTAAAAGGATTGGTTACGAAATAAATTACAAACAACGAACAAATAAAAACACAATGATAATTAAAAACAAATATGAATTAATTTCCGTATGAATAATAAACAGAACATAATTGCAGAGGGTTGGATGGATTTAAAATGCGCGTTCACGCTGGTGGCAATAAATCCAATATTTAAATAAAAATAAAAACTACAATGTATGAAATATTTTTTCACTATTAATTGCAAAAAATAAAAAAATTAAATAAACTTAAAAATAAAAATAATCCCATGCACCTCTAATTCTTATCGATAGTGGGACGGACAAATTTTAACACTTTTTTCATTTTTTTTGCAGTTTCTATGTTATTCTAACAAATATGTATTTTAAATTGTGAAGAACATTTCTTTAAGTAGTTGCAAAAGTAAAAAAAAGACATAACTTCATTTACAATAAAAATAAAATAATACTTCCATTTTACTGTAGCTAATAAGTTAACAAAAATACATTCTTGTATTTGTGGGTAATACATGTGTTAATAGTAAAAAAAATATTATACAAAAAACGGTGGAGAAAAAATATATATTCTCGCATATATTATTTCCCTCGATGCTACGCATCTCGGGTAATAAACAGCTCGGCTACAAAAAATTTGTATATCTTGTGATGTAATATACTATTTTACTAAAACTTTGTTAAAATAAGGCAAAAAAGACCTCTTCTCTTGTTATTAAAGTTATTAAACTTAATTAAAGCACTTATTTGTGAGTTCACTTTATTTGTGTTGTAAATTATTGAAATGTTGCCAGTTAATTACTAGAAAACATAAAATTACTAGCTTGGTGTCCAATTGCCATATTATTTTTATTTTTTATTTTATTCTTTTATATTGTCATTTGTCAGTTTAAACTATTCATTCCCAAGGAATAATAACAAACAGACACTAACCATATAAAACCCTTTTGTTAAACTCTTTTCATCTACGTTTGGGCTTATTGTTCCTTTGTCGCGCTATATTTCTATCTTTTCTTCTTTTATATTCTAAAACGGCGCACAAACAAATTTCGTCACCGCAACATAAACAAGCATTTTATCAAAACCAAAAAAATATTATCCTACACGCTAAGCCACATGTTGTGAAAAAAATGGTGAAAAAATCGTCAACATGCTGGTTGCCCTCGCATCTTTGTCACAGCGACCGCAAACATAATGTAAAACACACCCATCCAACATCGCTGACAACATCTTCCACATTCTCTTCCTCCATCATGAATTTTCTCGATTTTTGCCTTGCGCCAACTATCAGCACCGAGATTACAAGATTAACCGTACGCAATTTCACAAGACCAATTTATCAAGACGGCCGAGGCCGTGCGGTATGTGGGTAACGCGATACATCCAAGCAGGCCGCGCAAACAAGTGCATCTTGACCTCGGACAACTTGATCTACGACACAATAAAGCACATACTTTGGCAAGGAGACACTGTCACTTCCTCGTCATCGTACCTTCACTTTGCAACATTGTCTAACGCAAGAAATAAAAATTCCACGCTAGCGTGAAGCATTGGCGGCTCGTAGACTTTTATTAAGAGGAGGCAGATCCTTTTTACTTTCCTTATCCTACAAGGAAAGTATTGTAATCGCCTGATATTTGACCTACCCAGATTTTTACATTTCTGGACGAATTATAGCTTCAAGTGTTTGTGTGTGTGTCTGTCTGTAAAGAGCATATCTCGAGAACGATAAGAACTAGAAACTTAAAATTTGGTATTTATGTTACTTGTAGCAAGGGGACGTAGCACGAAACAATTGGTAAAAATCGATCGCACCGTTCGGCCGCAAAATTTTACGGTAAATTCATGGGGATACAAATTATTTAGAATCATAAAATTTACCATATTAAACAGTAAAATGTAATCTATTTCACGAGTAATTCGACAGGTGACACTAACGCAAAGGTTAAATTATTGTCGTTATTAGGATGTTTTCCAAATAAGTAGGATAAGGAAAGTTGTGTGATTTTTTTATATAAAAAAAAAGAAATACACGTGTCTACATATGCCATATACTTGACGACCTTACGATTCATTAAATTTATTAATATCAATTTGCGGGGCCAAATCTACATTTGTGGCTATATTTTATTTATCCTGGAGATGTAATTTGCTACTGATACTGATTCTTGACTTTAAATGTGTCCTTTTTTACCACAGTTTTAGATCATGTTTCCTCACCAACGACTTAAAAATGGCGAAAAAATTTTGTTTGTGTTTTGCTTCCTGTTAAAACCACTCATATTTAATATACCAGGAATTTACAAACTATATTAATAATTAATTTGACTATGACCCTTAGAGATAGTAAGTTTTTCCACCCTAATTTCAGAAAGAAAATTGGCCAATTACCGCCTTCATCTGTCAAATTTACAATAAAAATGTATAAAACCTCATAGGGAGGTAGGTAAATTTTACCTCCCCCATAGAAACTGAAAATCATGGTGCTAGATTTAATGGCAAACTGGTTCACAATTATTTATAGCAAAAAAATCAACATTTGAACAAATAAAAAAATATTATGGTAAAAATTATATAAAAATTGCAGTTTACGATTCAAAAATAGTGAAAATAATTTAAATTATTTTATTTTTTAAATTCTATTTTCACTGGGGAGGCACCAGAGGCGGATCCAAGGGAGAGGCCCAGGGAGCCAGGCCCCCCCCTCAAATTTGCCACCAAAAGCTTCAATTCTTTTATATTTAAATTTTAAAATAAAAACCTTATGACCTAAAGTTTTTTAAATAAAAACATTAGAATTCTTTTTAAATTCACTTATTAATACAAATCATACATATACCGAGAGAACAAAATAATTTATAATCGAGTCATTTTTGGATCTGAAAATGTACAGTTGCAGAATTAAAATTTCGGGCAGTACTGTCATTTTCATAATATAAACTCTAAAACAACCTTTATATTACTAACCTCATTTTTTACTCTTGTCGTATTTATGCCATTTTGACTTATTTACTTTCAAAAATAGTGATTTGTGTCATAATAACGGGTAGTCAGCAGATCAAAGCGATGATTTAATAACACTTAGTTCAATTAATAAATTTCCTAAGACAGACAAATTGTTTAATTAACAAATTTAACAACAAATAAAAATAAGTTTAATTGTCAAATGTCAGTCATGATTACAGTAAACTTTTTAAAGTGACAGAAAAATATGAATTGTTCGAATTTTTAATTCCGCAACTGTACGTATGTCTGTTTTTGAACTAACTGCACGTGACACGTGAAATAAAATGACAAGTTGAAAACGGCAAAATGGGCTGGAATTAGTCGCCGACGTATAATAATAAGACCGTTCTTTTTTTAAGGTTAATCATATATTTAGTTATCTTTTTGATCATGGGATTTTATCTTTCCACTTGACATTTTATTTGACGTTTCACAGACATACGCACAGGACATACGTTTTCGGATACAAGGACAAATTATCTTGATCTCTCGATACTTACTTAGTATTACTAATTTAAAAAGAAATCAATTGTAATTTTCTTTGGGCCACATCTTAGGTATCTAATTAAATTAGGTTTATATCTCTTTGAATAATGAACTTTACCTACTCGCTAAAACACCTTATACACAATTTTCAACTTGTTTTGTTAAATTTCTACACTTTTTGGTTTTTGGGTAATGACGGCAGCGACATTTTTTTTATGAAAACCCCTAATTTTTTTAGCGAATTCGATAGATTTTTTAATTGTCGAAATGGCAGCACCAACGTATTATGTATTACATAAAGTTTAAAAAAAAATATCCAAAAAGTGAAAGAATATCAATAAAAAACAAAGATAGAATTTTAAATCAAGTTAAAAATTAAAGAAAATTGACTTGTTCGAGCATTTTTCCAAAACAAAATATTTTCAGTTTTAATAAATAAGATTACTCTATAATTTTGCCGCTCACTGTATACCCTCATCATTCTAAAAATTTTTAGATAGCCCCCCCCAAAAATTAATTCCTGGATCCGCCCCTGGGAGGCACTTCCTCCTTTGCCTCTCTTAACGAGCCGCCACTGGTGTGAATTGATGAGTCAAAAGTGAAAAAGTGGTATTTTCAGGTTGGTGTCCCTTTAGCGCGTTAATCCGGTCTCTGGTCTTTGTTAATTGACCGTTCGTGGCGGAATCTTAATCGTAATGTCTCACAAATACTCGATTTTATGTTGTCGGAATAGAAAAAGTCTCGCGTGAACGTCTAATAATGGCGAAGGCGAGGGTAGAACACATAATCGACTAAATTAACTTCCAGTGGAAAGATGCAGCGTTATCAGCATATCAACATCGTTAGATGGAAGGTTTACGACTGTCGGGTGGGCTTGTAGACGTGACTCAGGCACACCTTGTAGATATTAACCGCCCCCGGCTTGTAAAACCCGAAAAGCGGTGACAGAAACATCGATTTTTCTCGCGGGGTAGGAATTTTCGATTAGTTTGTGAGCGCGGTCATCATATGCTGACCGTTGGCTCTCTGGAAGAGAGACTTAACGACGTAGGACACCTGCCATACGCGCAGAGGGCGGCCATCAGGAAACAGATGATTTACTTTTATTAATAATATGCGATCAACATAAATAACATCCAACGTTGTTTACGATAGTAGCCGATACTACGTTTACCCGAGCTCTTAATGTTTTGTAATTGCATCCTATAAAACGTCTATCACCGTTTTGGATCGACCTGCTTCAAATTATATACCCGCTCGCTTTCGAATGATGGATATTTAACTAGATGGTTATTTATGGGAATAAAGATTTCGATTCAAGAAAAATTCACGCTATAAATAAGGGAATATCATTGTGCAACAGACGCTTTGCCTGAAATGTCTGAAACATTCCCACTGAAGAAGGAATTCTTTCTGTGCAGCAGAAATCTGACAAATCACAAGCAATTTCCACAAATTTGTGATAATAACAATCTTGAAAGAACAAACAAATAAATTCATTTTGTCGACGAATGTTTAGAAACGATATTGATTTTTTTAGAAAATGAGTCACACTGAGGTGTGAATTTGAGAGACTTTGGAAAAAAGTGACTTTTTTATCAAATTAAACTTTCAAGAATATTAGAAACAAGAAAAAGTTACCTTTGGTAGCAATATGGAATGAAGATTTAAATTCAAGAAAAAATTTTCGCCAAAAATAAAAAATATCATTGTGCAACAGACGTTTTGCCTGAAATGTCTGAAATAGTGTAGCAGAAATCCTCAGAAAATTATGACTAATCACAAGAAATTTCCACAAATTTGTGTTAATAATAGTCCTGAAAGAGCAAATAAATGAATTCATTGTTTTAACAAACGTTTAAAAACGATACAGAATTTTTCAGAAAATGAGTCCCATTGAGGTGTACGATAATTTAAATTTGAGATCTAGGAAAAAAGAGTTACTTTTCTTATAAATACAATTAAACTTACAAGAATATGGAAATCAGGAACAAGAAAAAACGAGAAGTTACTTTTGCTTCCTTCAAAACTATGGGATAACAGTATGTAATTTATGTCCAAAGAAATAACTTTGTCTTCTTAGAAAGTTACTTTTTTATTTTTTCAAAAAAAAACAAAGTTGGAAAAAGAAGGAAAACAATTTTTCCCACAGAGTAATTTCTACCTCACAAAACTTTTTTATCTGAAATTGTCTTTAATGTTTAGTGTAAAAAATATCTTTGAAACACAAAAAATAATTACTTAGGTATGTATTAAGAGAATAAACAACTATTTTAATCCTGTAAATGTAGATAGTGCAATTTTAACTAGATGGTTTATGGGAATAAAAATTTAAATTCAAAGAAAAATTCACGCTACAAATAAAAAATATCATTGTGCAACAAACATTTTGCTTGAAATGTCTGAAACTTTTCCACTGAAGAAGGAATCCCTTCTGCGTGACAGAATTCTCAGAAAATTATAACAAATTACAAGAAATTTCCACAAATTTGTGTTAATAATAGTCTTGAAAGAGCAAAAAAATAAATATATTGTTTTAATAGACGTTACAAAAGATACTGTTTTTTCCAGAAAATAAGACATTGAGGTGTACGATAATTTAAATTTGAAATCGATCTTCAAAAAAAAGTAACCTTTATAAAATTAAACTTGCAAAAATATGGAGATCAGGATCAAGAACTAAACGGCAAGTTACCTTTTGTTCTCTCAAAACTATAGAATAGCAGGACGTAATTTATTTTCAAGAAATTTATTTTGTCTTCCCAGAAAGTTTTTCCACAGAGTAAATTTCTACCTTACAAACCTTTTTGTCTGAAGTTGTCTTTAGTGTTTAATGTAAAAAATTATATGTAAATACATTTTGTCTTCCCAAAAAGTTTTTTTTTTCTCAAAAAAAAAGAACTCAGAAAAAAGAAAGAAGACAATTTTTTCCACCCAGTAAATTTCTACCCTACAAACTTTTTTGTCTGAAGTTGTCTTTAGTGTTTAGTATAAAAAAATATATGTGAACACAAGAAATAGTTATTTATATATTAAGAGAATAAACAACTATTTCAATTCCGAGGATTAACGGTGTGTATTATGTAAAAAATAATAAGTTTGTGTCAAAGAGTTTGTTTGTGTCAAAAAACACTCAAAAAGTTCAATACATTCAATTCCAGTTTACATTAAAAGAAAAAATCGGTATTTTTTATTATATTCCCAGAGAAATAAAATACTAATAAAGGATTTGTAAAAATAATAAGTAAAAACAAAACTATAATATAATAATAATAAAGCTTCACTTTATTGCGTGTTGAGAGGAAACTGTTTTTTTTTTCTGTGAGAACTTTATTTTCTTCGGTCTCAGCTTTTTCAGTAAGAAAAAAGATTACTTTCTTCCTTTATTACACAAATAACTCTTTTTGAATAAATTATGTAACCATTACGTTTATTACTTTCACTGCTCTTCAATATGTTATGACCTCATTAAATATTACACATAAAGCTTATAATCTTTCGGCGCCATAAAATCCAAAGCCATCTTCCTCATCGCTAAAATTCCTTTGACCTTAATTGTAATAAACCCCAAGATGGCAATCGTATTATTACTGTCAATAATTTCATATTCGTACGAATCCGTATTTTCTTCGACTTGAATCAATTCACTGAAAGGAACCTCAGCATAGCCAATTTCAGTGCAGGTTTGTATCGGCTTATCAGCTGTTTCAAGAGGTTCACTGACAACCGTAAACTTGATAATGTCATCTTTTTTTATCAGATCAGTCAACAATTTGCAATTTTTGGGATTATAGTCTTTGTTAATAGGAAACGTTTTGCTGAAATTGAAAACAATGCGTTCTTCAGCTTGCTTTTTAGCCACACTGAAAGGAGTTTCCATTTCGGGGCCTTCTTGCCCTAGAAAAGAGTACTCGACGAAGAATTGCCGAATTTGGTCGTTCTTCAACACAGAACAGCCTTCTAGAAAGTAGAGATCTACGATGGTTATGGTCAATTCTGGTTCGTAAGTCTTCTGGGTGTAGTCGTCGTAAGTTCGGAGTCTAACATTAGCGGTGTCTTCCTCTCGCCATTGTCGCCAAATAACATCCTCTGGATTTTTTCCATGAAGAATAGCGTTTTCTTGCAAAGTTTGCTTCCAATTGGCTTCAAAACGCAACCAACGGACTCGCTCTTGAAGCTCAGTGTTGATATCAGATTGTGTGGTCTTTAACACTTTATTTCGGTTCAAAACAAGTAAAACGCTATCAGCAAAATGGTCAAATTCCGAGTCTGTCACATGCACTGTGCCAAAATTTTGGCTCTTTTTTGAAAATTTATCACTGAGAAGATCAGCTATTTTCGTCATGCTTTTCTTCTTGGTATTGACTTTCGTAGTCGGGAAAAGACTCCTCAACGTCTTTTGTTTGCAAGTAAATTTGTACCAAACGTCCAAATAGGCGATATTTTCACCATTTGGATCTACATCAATACTGGTGAAAAACAATCTTTGGCTTTGTTTATGATTCACAACTTCGAGAATATTATCAACGAAAAATTGAGTCTGACTTAGAAAAATTTCAGTACCGTCACACACTGCGTGTAATTTAAATGTGATAGGAGTTTCGCTGATTCTGTACACAAAGTCTTCATCCAATTCCAGTGCGTATTTGATGGTAAAATCAAACTTCGTTTTGTTATGATCCAGTTTTTCAGGTGAAGTTATGAACTCTTCAAATTCGAACATGGACCACTTTATCGTAATAAAAATGTCTCCTTGGAAGAACCTCCTAATGTATGCATGACAACACCTAGAGATTTTAATTTGGTGGAGGTACATTTTGAACCTTGCTGGAATAGCAAGCTCATTTTGGTAGTAGGTCACTGAAGTACGCCCGGTATTAGAAACAAGATTTGTGTCTTTGATATACCGCGAGAGTTTCCCAGGGGCGACTTTGATAATTTTATTTTCTTGAAATATTGAGTATGCCATTACTGAAATTTAGATTTGACGTTTTTGAAGATTTATTTGACAGAGTGGCGAAATTGGTGGCGATAGGATCACCTGTCATAACCGTTATCTACACAACTACGAGAGTGCTTAGTCGATAAAGCTAGTTTACGAGCTTTTGGGGTATTTGTGAAAGCCTTTCGTGGTTTTTTGATATTTTTCAACGTTTATCAACGTTCATAAAAGAACAAAAAATTAATGGACTCGAGATTATACACGGGTGGAATTTCGTGTCGTGGCCGAATTTGACCAAATGAACATGTTTATTAAGTTTTATTTCCTTTTAGAAAATAATTAAGCGCTATTATGCGTTATTAATGAGAATTAGAACGACCACGTCTCGTAATGTAATAAATCACGAGAAAACGTTCAGGTGGCAGAAAATTTATCAAGATTGAAGAATTAATATATAACCGACATGCAATTTTAATTATTTAAAACGATTAACGATATAAACGAGTAATTAGTCTATTTTAAAATATATAGTGGCGTTGTAAATCTTGTTTCTTTAACGGTGGATTATCCACTGGCGTGTTGGCGCGCTACTGATTTTAATTTTATTGGAATTTGTGCTGTTTGTACTTATAATATGCAGATTAGGCGATAAAACTGAGAAAATATATCATTTCTTCTATGACGTTTACTGTGTTTTCGATTTATCGCGAATCAACCGTGTATAAGGCAAAAATTGTAATTTATCGCCTTCATTATAAATAGACTGCAGAGCTGAGGCGCCTATAAACGCAGCCTTTATTTCTTCCCTATTGTCTCACAAAATTACTTCAATATTTAACCTTATAAAGCACACACAATTACTAAATTTTTGTAATTTCAGAATTCAAATACAATCACCACATATTTTGGAGGTTATAAGTGTAACCTTTAGTTGCCATCAGAGTCAAAATCATCTGCTTCATCGCCAAAATTCCTTCAAACTTGATTGTCATATAACCAATGACATCGAAAGAATTATCATAATCCAAAATTTCATACTGATAAGCGTCTTCATTCTCCTCTAAATTCACAATCTCGTCTAACACAACTTCAGTATAGCCAACCTCAAAACACGTTTGTATCGGCTTATCTAGTCTTTCAATCGGTTCATTGATTACGACAAACGTTATAACATCTTTATTTTTGATCATTTCGATTATTTTCTTACAATTACAATAATTTGTATTTACGTCAATTTCAAATTTTTGAGTAAAATTAAAAACCAAATTTTCGTTTGGTTTACCCTTGGGTATACTAAAAGGAGTCTCAAAATCGGGTCCTTTGTGACCAAGAAAACTATATTCCACGTAAATTTGCTCAACTTCGGTGTCTATCATTGGGAGACTTCCTTCCAAAAAGTGGAGATTTGAGATGGTTACAAAAAATTCCGGTTTGTATTCTTCCCCGGTATTTTTTAATAAACAAGCATTTAGTAGCGAGTCTGGTTTACATTTTACATACTGTGGGCTAGATTCATATTCGACACAATTAATTTCCTTTTCCAAACTTCTGCAATCTTCTGAACTTGTTGTTTTGAGGACGTTATCTAAATCTCGTAATAAACTATCATCAGATTCAACCTTCTTTAAGTTGGTTCCTTTAATCTGCCTGAAAGTTTTCTTTGTAGTATCTCCTTGCGACTTTTGCAAGTTAGAAACAGTTTCTTTAAAGTTTTTTAAATCTTTTTTGTGACAAGTGAACTTGTACCTCAAAGTCAAATAAGCAAAACTGTTGACAGAATCAATAACCCCATTGTAAAACAACACTCTTGTAATTTCTTGTCTGTTGATTAATTCTAATATGTTCCCAAGGTAGAGATTGGCCTCACCCAAAAGCACGTCTTTGATACCATTGGTAGCATAAAGCTCAAACATGACTGGATTATCTCGAATCATCTCAAGCGAATCTTCATTAACATCGAACCCATATTGGACTCTAGAACCCAGTTTGACTTTTGAATATTCGATCACTTGAGGAGAGATAATTTCTTCTTGCGATTTATTGAAATTCCAGACAAGTTTGATACGTTTTTTAGCCTCTAGATAAGAATCGATGTATTGTAGACACTCATTTGACAATTTGATATGTTTAAGTTGAAGAGTTAGGCGTACTTGAATGGCAGTTGGTCCAAAATTAGTCCACGAATCGGCATCTCCACCACATTTCACTTTTTTAGACGCGATTGGAGTTGCTTTGAAAACTTCTGGTTCGAGAAAAACGCTTGCCATTTTTTACAAAAAATTTGGTTTTTGGACAAAATAATTATGTCAGTTTTATTTGACACAAAATGGTTTTGTCTCAAAACCTCTGTCTCTAATTAAATTAGACTCGGTTATTTATGTGGTGCTTTTACGACCCCAGATAATAAATTTTTGTCGTGTTGAAATAAAATGTCTACATTTTGACTGCTGAAATGGAACTTCTCGACATTTATGGTTCGTTCAGACCCAAAATACCCATTAGTCTGAATCCTTCGCTGTCGAAAAGTTTGTAATTACTGAATTACAAGCGACTAATTATGAGGGTAAACATTAATAATTCATCCCTTGATACATATTAATGAAAGTGTGTTAACTGGAGTAATTTGCTCGAATGACAGTTCGTGTCTTTGCTTTTTACGTCCTTAATGTGAAAATAATCTCGTGAAAGGGCAAGAGATTCGTTTCTATTAGATTACAATGTGGAGATTAGATCGCATTTTTGACACCTTGATACCTGCTCGGGTCTGGGATGCACCTGTTGACTTAATGCATCGAGACCTAAGCTGCGTTTACACAAAACGATCGAATCGATATTCTTTATTTGTATTTAATAACCACCTTCTCCTAGTAATTGCCCTCCTTATAATTAAAAATTACAGTTTTTTTCTCCCCGATGATTTATACCTTACCTAAACGCTAATTTTCATATTAGAGGAAATGTGAAACTCGTCTTATCGCTCTCATCGAGCACGAAACTCAAAATTTCAGTTTTGGTAGTTTTTTTTTAAGAGATTACTGCCTGCTCCACTCGATAATATATTCAAATTAAATCGAAAACCGGAGAGGGATCCGGCATAATTTCGTATGTGTGCGCGCTTTTTAATTGAATTTTAAGTGAGATTTATGTTTTCAGGTAAAACAATCTCTCGACGAAGTTAATTGCCGTACACGGCCCGATGTTGGTCCAAACGTTGCGACTAATTGGCTCCCAAGGGATTTTACGTCGGGCTTTGACGACACGACCGGAATAAGAAGAGCGAGAGGAAGAAGTAAACGCTTGTTGCGGAAATTTGGGAAATGGAGTTCAAAAGGCACCAGGCGGCTTTTTGAAATTAAGTCTTAAACTGCTCAAATGCCAGGAGGAATTAATTATTTGTTTCAGTGGGTTTTGTTGCGACTTATTTTTACGTTGTCTCTAGGGCAGACACTTCTTCCTCCAAGAAAACACCAAACTTTCTGTCATTGTTCTGTTTGCCTTTTTTGTGTTTTTTTTTTTTAAATAAATCTTGAAAAGCAGTCGGTTCAGATTCAATTTCTTCAGATTCTACAGTTCATAACTAAAAATCAGTGGCGGCTCGTAGTCTTATTAAGAGGAGACAGATTTTTTTTTATATAAAAAATAGAAATATACGTGTCTTGACGACTAAAAAATGATTCTTTGCTTAGCTGACCACGAAAAGATAACTTTTAACAACAAAGAAAAATACAAAAATCGACTAACGTTTTTTAAAAAAAAATATTTTTTTGAACAATTAATTAAATTTATTAATTTCAATTTGCGGGGCCAAATTTACATTTGTGACTATATTTTATTTACCCTACATATGTCCTTGACTTTAAGTCAAATGACGTCATTTGAGTGCTGGAATAAGTCGTTGGCGTTAATTTAATTTTAGTGACGAACTTTCTTCACAATTCATTTCAAATTTGTGCTTGAATAGATTATCTTCTGCAACTTGTGCTTTAATATACTATTCGAATGATACTAAAAAAGTAAGTTTTTCCACCCTATATTCAGAAAGAAAAGTGGCCAATTACCTCCCTCATCTGTCAAATTTACAATAAAATATATAAAACCCCACAGGGAGGTAGAAATTTTAGAAACTGAAAAACATGCTACTAGATTTAATGGCAAAACTGAGATATTAAGAGAAATTGTTAGTATTGAAGTTTTTCTTGCTGGATCGTAGGAAAAATTATATTTCATTGGAGGAAAGTGTATTTTCCTTCCTGGGTGGTTACTGCTGTCGACAAATCGTATTTGATTCATTTGATAACTTTCGAGCAGTAACTTCCATCTGTGTAAAGAAAAAATACACTTTCCTTCCTTGTAATACAAATAAATATTATTTAAGTCTTGATGAGGTGCTCCCAAATCTTTTGCATATAACTTATTGTCGTACGAAAGTCGAGAAACTTTATTTGTTATTAAACTAAACGATACCTAACAATTTCTAATAGTTACCTTCTTCATAGACACATCCATACTCAAGACGTACATATTCACTTATTTTGACAACAACCAAACACCACACTAAAAAAACCTACACTACATTTTGCATTTTTGCAATTTTAGAGTGTTGCAAAAGACACCGTTGTAAATTTGACAATTGACATTGACAGATTTCAGTATTTCCGGCAAATTGAAAAATTAATTCTCATTAGATTAATAAAAATAGGCCTCGTGCCCCACTCAAATTTCGAGTCGAAATTAGGCTCTGTTCTAAAAACACTTTGAATTACGTACTAGCCTTTTCAAAAATCTCAGCTCTCTCAGCGACCAGCGCACTGCGCAAGATGCTTCTGTGTAACCTGCGCATTGCTTACCAGAGCTGTGAAGGCGCGGCGGTTTATTTAAAACTGGTTCACTATTATTTATAGCAAAAAAATCAACATTTGAACAAATAAAAAAATGATTAAAGTTAAAATAGTATAAAAATTGTTATTTACGATTCACAAGTAGTCAAAATAATTTAAATTTCTAGTAAATTATTTTATTTTTAACTTCTATTTTCACTGGAGAGGCACTGCCTCTCCTGACGAGCCGACACTACTAAAAATACCTTTTAGCTAAATAAATAAGTTTTAAAAGCAGTTCAGATTTTTTTGTCCTACTTACTTTGTTAATTTTTCTTGTTCTTGTGAACAGAAATATGTGATTCTTTTGTGCTGCAGCTGTAAGATTGACTTTCCACCCTTTAGCTTTGCACTTGGAGTCCGTCTCTGCGTTCGTTTGCCAGATAAGTTCGCTGTTTGTGTTCAAGATAAGAAATCATTATGTTATGAGGCATTAGAACGCCATCACTTTTCGATGCGAGCCAATCACGAGAACAGTAAGACGTGGGAATCGCAACAGTCCGTGACAGCGGCAGCAGCGCCCCCTCTAATGAGCTCCCCGGGGGAGCCAAGCACTATGAAATATTCACCGCGTCCACCATTATCCTCCACTTTACCTCTAGCCCTTGATGGATTTGTTTAAAGGAGACGAAAACGCGACTGCCGCCCCCGCGCCGTCCCCGGAACAACGACATGTGTCGACTGAATTATTCAGCGGGGCGGCGAGGGGTGCTCCTCTCCGGCGATGATAAATGCGTGCCGTGTCATGAAATATAAAATAAGATATAACCAAAAATGGATGACATACCTAATAACTCTAAATTATAGAGTAATACATCGACAAATCCAGTCACGCAGCCGCTCTTTCCTATTGATATTTTTGTATTACTTCGTATCTAATTTAATAATTTAATAATAATATCGGACTGGTGTCACGCGATTCAGAAAATTTTCGTTGAAAACTTCCGAAAAAAATTTAATGATGGAAGGGTTTTAGAAAGCACAGGTGGCGTGAGATAAACGAGTTACAAATTACACCAAGGAGCAAATTAAAAAGCCAAAATGATGTAATTTTCGGTGTAATTCGACGAAATTAATTAGCAATTTACAAGGGACACCGATCGAGGAACGAGATAAATACAACAACTATTCAAAACCCTTGTAAAACACACTTTACTTTGTTCCGTTAATTTTTAAACAACAGCTACCCTTAACTCCACTCTGATACAACGGTCAGATTAATTAATCAATGATCCATAGATAGATAACAGTAATTGGAAAAATGATACCTCCGCTATAACACCACTAAAAAATGGTATTGGATTTGCTGAAACCAGGGCCGTACCCAAGGGGGGGGATTGGGGGG
>NW_025401069.1:12034524-12042773 GCF_015345945.1 Tribolium madens
ATAGTTAGAGTAAATTTTTACCCTAATTCCATCTAGTTTAGGAAGCCCCTAATTAAAAATTTCAACATTTTATTTTTGTACTTGTTTAGGTGTATAAAAGTTATCATCTGTACCTACCAAACTTTGAATTTTTTTTCTAAAATGATTTCGGAAATATGGAAAAAGAAAAAAAAACCTATTAAAAGACGCACCCCTTGCGTAGCAGTTTTCGATATATGTTCATAGAAAATTTTTGTTTTAAAAATGAATAGTCTATATCTCCTGTTTAAATTTGTAACAATAAAAAGTATTAAAAAATTATTTTATTTTTTGTTACTTTTGTGAGTTAATTTGTATTTTTTTATGTTTAATTAGAATCTCTTATTTCAATTTAAAATAAAAACTTGTGCTTAGAGATTTTTGCTTTTTAATCCGCCTTCTTTCATTTCATTTTCATGGACCAACAAGAAACCCCCCTTCCCCCAAATAAAATCCTGGTTACAGCCCTGGCTGAAACTACTGCAAACTTCAGTTTCTGTGAACTCGCGAGTTAAAAATTATAATTCATTTACTGATTTCATCTAATTAGTTTAATTACTTGTTTTATTTAAATTAATTTAATATGATTCATTGAATGACTAGACAAAAACTGCAATTCCTCAAGTTTCCGGCATAAAACTACCGTAATTATGTTATTATAAAGTTGCATTATCTCGTTCAGATTGACTAGATTCGACCATTGTTACATCAATTATTCTGAAGCAATTACGCTTAAACAACAATATAGCAATTAAATCTCGCTTAAAATTAACTTCTGTGCCGTTTAAAATAACGAAACAAGCACATTCATCAATCTACTTTCAACAGCTCGAAAAATTAGTTTGACAAAACCATCGGACAGGTAGCGGTCGCACCTCCCATGGGAATTAGTATCATTACTTACCTATCAGCATTTCTGATTACCATATTTGTATATTTATCTCGGCGATCGTATCCATTTGCAACGACGTATCGACATTTGTGTCGTTATTAATTGCGATTTTTTGAAGTGAAAAAACTACAAATGATGCAAGCAACGATTTTATTCACTTTGCAAATAGTTGTAATTAATAACATGAAACTGGAATAGAGATAAAGTCGCTATTATCATTATCATTAAATTACCTCACAAGAAGTCGTTGAAAGGCGAAAGTACGATTGCGGAATGATTTTGTAATTTTTAATCCGTCGCTGTTTGGCAGAGAAATGAAATTAAATCGGGATGTCTCAGTGGCTAATTAAATTCGACGGGAAATTGGAGAAGGGACTTAAGAGTTCGATAATGCTATTAATGTGCGATTTGTCTAATTGAAATCGGCGCTGTTTTCACCGACAATTTCTTAATCCATTCAAATTCAATTAATTGGTAATTAAACACGTTTGGAAACATCCGGCCGTATTCGAATTTATTTAACGAGAAAGACGAGAGGGAAAAAGAGAGGAATTGCAAAGCGACTTGTTATGCATGTCGACATTTTTAACAATCATTATATTCTGATATATTTTCGTGCGGACCAACTCGAAGAATTGAGGTAGAAAGGGCGATTTAAATGTGACAATCAGCAGACCGACTGGTCTCTTTAACAACTTCGCGATTCCAATTTATCATAAAATTACTTATCAGCGTAGGTATATTCAATTTTCTAAGAAACGCTTGTCATAATTGGCGTGCTTTACAAATTTACGGAATGGTGCTTTTGCATTATGAGCGGCAAATACAGGGCGTGCGTGAAAAAAATTCATTTTAAATGAACAGAGGATAAGCATTCACGTAATGAAAATAAGAGTTTTTAATTGATTGTAACCGAAAAAACTGTCGTGTAACTCCAAACACTAACTCAAGACCACTAATTTTTTTTTTACAAATAATTTATGAATGCAGGATGTATCAGAAATACGTGTGTTAATTTTAACATATGAAAGAACTCACCAAAAAAAAAAACATATATATAACATTTTGCAAAATTCTTATAAATTGTTTTTATTGTTTTCCCCCATAATTTCGTGTAAATGAGCTGTTCAATGTTAATAAATAATCACAACAATGCAGTTTTTTTAATGTAGTTCCGTTTCTATCACAACGAAAAATTTCGGAATTTTTAATTTGATACCCATAGGCGAGTATACATTTTGCTATGTTATCTTTTCCAAATTTTAAATCAAATTTGAAAGCTTTTATTATAAAATTACAAAGAGAAAAAATGTATTGTTAAAAAAATGTATGTTAAAATTAACACGTATTTCTGATACACCATGTATACAGGGTGTTTACGGTCCTGAGATTGAAATTGTATTGATTGGAGTTGTTTTTTTGACTTTATTAGAGGTTTTAGGTTAGTACAAATTCGTAAGGGCCCCAACAATAAGGTTGATTTTATATGATTATTACAGTCTTTTGGTGATGCTTTTAAGTTATTTACTAAAGAGAAATGAGATGATATTCACGGTAGAAGAAAACTAATACGCTATGTAAAACAAAAATTCACGTTGTAAAAAAAATAATTCATTTTATATTATTTGTTCGAGAACTGCAGCTTCGGCTGCAACAATGGCCATTACTACCATTACTTGTGTTTCACAGTAAATTATAATCACGACAACCAATTTATTACTTTATGTTCATAAATTTAGAAGAAGTTAAGAAAAACGAATCAAACCTTTTGGAAACCATTTTGCTAGAAGAGGTTAAACAGAAGATCTTTGAATTTTGATAAAAACTAAAGCAAAAGCAAATCAAATGATGACAGTGTCAAAACTATGAAGTGACTTTTTTCTTCATTGTCATGTATACGATTTTTTTATTTGTTACAACAATACAATTTTATCTGACCAAGGAAATAATTCCAGTGACCCTCAAACTGTGTACCAATATTTTGTTCTAAATAACATTCTTAATAATAACAAATGTGTGAGTTTTTTTTGTCGGTTACTGTATTTCTCTTCTCTTCTATTACTAGGTCAATTTTCAACTCCAAAACCGTAAACACCCTGTATTTGTTATCTATAGTTATTTGCATATTTATGCCAGTGTTGTCTTTGTCTTGTAAAAGCTACTTTCAATCACTTTTAAAGTCTTATAACGTGCCTAATGGCAGTAATTAAAACAGTACATAAAATACTCAAGATCTGAAAGCGAGATATAATTTTATAGTTTGTGAACATAATTTAAAAATAAAACATATCGCAAAAGTAAATAAAAAATCTGGGATTGTGATTAATTTTCATAAATTTAGTAAAAACATAACAAAAGTAATTTTACAGTTTGTTAAGATAAATTGCTTCAAGAACATAACTCAACATTTTGGCACAATTTAGCAAAAAAGGCATGATAAAATCCGAACTCTTGTAAAGATCCTTGTCGGTCCAACTATGAAAAATGTGTCTTTTAAGCGGTCAGCGCCATTTTTTCTTATTAAATCCATCATGGAGTGAGTCACGCTTGAAGCACCGAAATGAATTCTGTACTCATGGCCATTAATTATGGAACGATTTGAATAAATCCAGATTATTTTTATTTATAACCGTCCGAGTTTTCGTCCGATTAGCATATTTCCAACATCCCTAAATCATTTCGAACGTGGCTTGAGTGCGTTTTCGTCAAATTCCGTTCATAATGCGGCGTAAATTTATCATACAATCTGAAACAATCTCCCGCTAAAACCTTCCGCTTTTATCGGCCCTTGATTAATAATTTTTTTATTCGGAGAGTCCGATAGCATCTCTCATTTGAATAAACGCGCCCAAATCGGAACAATTAAGCGTTAAGAAATCTCTCTGATTCCGGGCAAACAAAGTCCGGGCAAATTGCATCAGAACCTTTCACAGTCCGGGAGTCGTTTCAACTTTATAATGAGACAGCCCTCAGGTGAAATATGTTTAGGCCATTATAATAACATTTCGCGAGTTATCCGAGCCGCAACAAGAGTTTTCTGTTATTAATCCGCAGCCTCGGGCCGTTTTATTAATGAGCGCGACTTATCGGATTTTTCAGGAGATGCTCGATTGGATTTTTACGTCAATTACAATGTGCAAAGTCGGGCACGTGAAAAGTTTAAATGAGCTACGATTCGACGACACATTAGCGTGCAGGTAGACAACTTTGGCTGATATTTAATTGGAGTTCGGGACGATGCGAGGATCAGCCCTTGTGCAGACGGAGGAGGATTTTTTTATTCGAGCTTTGACGGAGTTTTGATTATAATTCGTCTGCCAATTCGCCGTAACAAGACGAG
The DNA here is from genome assembly GCF_015345945.1 of Tribolium madens. Taxonomy (NCBI): domain Eukaryota; kingdom Metazoa; phylum Arthropoda; class Insecta; order Coleoptera; family Tenebrionidae; genus Tribolium; species Tribolium madens. Next base: position 12,038,775 of record NW_025401069.1, read on the forward strand.
AGGCAAAGAGTGAATTTTTATTGCCTTTTCTGGATCTTTACGACGGTTGTGTCATTATTTGAGGGGAGAGGGCGCAAAGGGCCAAGTTCTCAAGCTGTCTCCGCCAAAGTATATACACCCTTTAGAAGCAGTTTTGCCTAACTTATGACAAAATAAATAGCATAAAACAGTAAAATTACTAGTCAATGTGGTCATATCTTGTCGGATTTGATTAAAAGTTTTAGTTTTATTTAGTAAAGTGTCAATCGAGACTTTTCAAAACATCGTGCTACAAAAGACAGTTGGGTAGACTAAGAAAGTGTCAGATGTACTGGATTAAAAAATTTCTAGACTTGCAAAAACTCATTTCAAAACTTCTTAAAGATGTGCTTAAATTTAAAAAATGTCAATCGAGACTTTTTTTAAAACATCGTGTTGCAAAAGACAGTGGAGAAGACTAAGGAAGTGTCTAGAAATACCGGTTTAAGTAATAATAATATCTAGATTTGCAAAAAAACGTTTAAAAATTTCTCAAATAGATATGCCCAAATTTAAAAAATGTAAATTGATAGTTTTGAAAATATCGTGTTACAAAAGACAATTGGGGAGACTAAAAAAATGTCAAGAATAACCGGCTTAAAAAATTTTTAGACTTGTAAAAAAACATTTTAAAATTTCTTAAAGAAATGTTTAAATTAAAAAAATGTCAATTGAGATTTGTTTAAAACAGCGTGTTGCAAAAGACAGTGGGGAAGACTATTTTAGACTATCAGATTTTGTCAAAATTTATAGGGGAAGTTTGCGGCTTTGCCGCTCGCCTCCTTCTAAACCACACACTATCAGATTTTCTCAACATTTATAAAGGGGAATCGCGGCTTTGCCGCTCACACTATCAGATTTTGTCAAATTTATAAAGGAGGCTTGCGACTTTGCCACTTACCTCCTTCTAACCTCGCACTATCTGATTTTAGTATTTTAGTATTTTAGTAGTCAATGTCATTCCCTAATATACTCTCTTGTAAAAATTACACAGAGAAACTATTCTTTTTGACAAAAAGATGAAGTTTCAAAATGACATTACCTACCAAAATTTTATGCTCCCCATTATGCATCCAGCGTTTGTTACGTCCATAGAAATAATAAATTCAATTCATATCATAACCTCAAATTAAAATAATAAATTAAAGTACACATTCCTTGGCCAAATTTCTTTAATATTGGGCTCTTATAGTCTTAAACAACACTTCACAAATCACTACCTAACTATTTCAAGTCAATCAATGTGCAAATTAACTGGGTTTTATAACGTTTTTCATCTCTCAATGTTAGAATAACCTTAATTTACACATTTCTTGGCCAAAATTCTTAATAAAATAAAGGGCTCTTGTGTGTTAAACAACACTTTTTCGTTTGATTTTCTTGAAGAGTATGAACCACATTGACGCGAAATGTCAACAACTGTCAGAAGTGTCAGTTTGTATGATTGAAATTTAAAGCACTCTTGATATTTTTTTTTCAACTACCATTTTATGGACTTTTGGCCCAAATAATATTAATTAACGAAAATAACCCATCTAGTGCAGTAAAGGTTGAATTGAATTTTCATTTTTCATCATCGTTTATTTTCTAAAGTGTGATATTTTTTGCTGTAGTGGCCAACAAAATTGCTCCGTGGTCCGCTCTCCAAAACAATTGCAATTTCGCGCGACGCGAGAGAGATGGTTAATTAATTTTGACACGGGTATGAGAGCGTTGGCGCTACCGCGTTTTAGTAAGATATAAAGAATGAATGAACTGATAAAAGTTTAGTTTTTTAGTTGATAAAGTTTAGTTTACAAAACTGAAAAACTCTTCTTAGGACGCAGAAGAAAAATGTCACCAGACATGTGGTTGCGTCGTTTGTCGTGGTATTAGCAAGAATAAGGTTATCAGAAAATGTCAAACCATGATTCGTTGCGGCATTTCAGTTGACCTTCGTTGAGATTATCCACAATGACGGGCGTATCACACACGCAATTCCACACTTACCATTCATAAAAATCCACACAGAAAAGGTGGAAAATGGAGGTGAGCGACCTTTAGAAAAGCGAAATCCGTGTAGGCCCCCCGAAATCCTCCATCCTTTCTGAGGCGCGAAGCGGCAGCTCCAATCTGATTACCGAAATGATATTTCGGTGCGTTTCTGGCAGTCCCGACTGAATATCAGGAATGGGGCTTAGGTTGAAATCTCGTTTGGAATAGGGAGAGTTATCGATCAGCCCCCGATGTAAGACGCCTGCAGTCATAGATGGAATAGCAATAAGTGGGTGGGCGAGGGTTGCTCCGTCGTCGTACGACGGGGTGGAAAACGAATTAGGGATCAGACGAACAAAAACAGGGGAGTCAAAATATAAAAATAACGCCGCCATTTCTCCACCTAATGCGGTCGGATATTACATGCAGACTGACACTTTTATTAAAACACATACTCCGGACATTCATCATCCCGGACCAGGTTTCGGAAAATTAACGGACGTCTTCAGGACCCAACCACGAATTAGTGCGCTAATTGCGCGAGGGTGACACCGAGGGGACCGCAACGGAAAACAGATGCTTGTACATTGGGGCTTGTTACCCCAAAAACATAAACAACCAAACAAAAAACAATGGCTTTATTAGCCTTAATTGAATAATTATCACCTGGAAACTCCTTTATTAGCATCCTCGCGCCGCAGGCTTTCCGCCACTTTATTAAAAGTGTAATTGTTGTAATCGCGCCTCGAGGACGCTTTGTTTTTTATTTTTATAGCGGCGAAAAACTTTACTCGAGACGGAAAAAGGGGCGAACCCCAACTCCGGGAGATTACGTCGGAATTACATCAAAACATTAACGGCTAATCACGACGGATTATAAGCGACCGTCTTGATTAAACGCGAATTTCCGGGAGTTTCGTGGATTCGTTAGGCGGGGGTGCCCCAACAAGAGACGCTTTTTCCGGGAAAAATATGCACAATGATTATTTTCGCTCAACAGCGGCGGAAAGTAATTCTTCATGGGACGTTCTTTAAAACGTTGTTGAAATTAAATAAAATAAAAAAGTTATACAGAGTTTCACAGCTGAGACTTTTATTTTTTTTTTATATTACGTTGTATTTCTTATTAATTTACGAGGGTCCGTAAACTCTGGAATTAGTTGTACAAATTTTTGTAATTTAATCAAAATTGGTTATAATTATTTTGAAGTATTTGGAACTATTAAAATTATCTTTGGATTCTTGGACTTAGTAGAATTATTTGTAAATAACTGGAATTCTTTTGGGATTATTAGAGATAATTTTTTTCTTCTATCAGAATTAATTTGTAATTACGGGAATAAACTAAGTTGAAATTATAGAAATTAATCTAAAAACAATGAAATTACGTTGAATTACCTACTATTGTATTTTACGAAATTTTGGTGAGATTTTTTTGGAATAACTAGAATTATTTGTGAATTATTAAAATTGCTGAAAATTTTCTAAAATTATTAGAATTTATTTGAAGATAATTTCTTTTTAATATTACGTTGAATTCCGAAATTAAATTTATTTTATAAAATTATTTTGAAATTACAAAAAGTACGTTGTGTAATTTCAACCAGAGGCGCTGTTTCCGGAGAAAAATAGAAACAATGACTATTTTCGCTCAACAGGGGCGGATAGTAATTTTTCATGGTATGTTCTTTAGAAATTTGTAAAAATTAAATAAAATAAATAATTTTATACAGGGTCTAACAGCTGAGACTTTTATTTTCGTTAMATTACGTTGTATTTCTTATTAATTTACGAGGAGTCGTAAACTCTAGAATTAGTTGTACAAATTTTTGGAATTTAATCAAAATTGTTTTAAAATTATTAAAATTATCTTTGGATTATTTGGACTTACTAGAATTATTTGAATAACTGAAATTCTTTTGGGATTATTAGAGATAATTTCTTTCTTCTATCAGAAATAATTTGTAATTACAGGAATTATTTTGGAGTTACAAAAAATAAGTTGGA
>NW_025401069.1:12043503-12054256 GCF_015345945.1 Tribolium madens
TTTTACTGAAATTTTTCTAAAATTACTGGACTTCATTTTTAGATATTTTTTTTAAATTACGTTGATTTTCGAAATTAAATTTATTTTATTAAATTATTTTGAATTTACAAAAAGTAGGTTGGAATTACAAGAATTAATTTGGAACTATAGAAATTAATCTGAAAACAATAACATTACGATGAATTATTGGAATTACTAGAAGAATTATAGAAATTACTGGAATCTCGGTAGAATTGTTTGAGAATTAAAATTAGTTGTACACATTTTTTTTTTCATTTAATGGCCCCTCGTTAATTTGTTTGGCTTAAAAAATTAATGTTGTCGTTTGATTAGCAACTCCATTCTTTTGTCCTCGATAATAACGAGATATTCCCTTGGTTTTCGCGATGATTTGATATTCGAAACCTTTTTTTAATTATTTATTTATTTTCTCGGAGCTAGCGAAAAGGTATTTGGAGTAATATCACAATATTGCATCTGGTGCGAAGGGCCCTTATCGTCCCTCTCGACTCCCCCAGCCCACGTATTTGTGGATTTTAAATTTGTGTGTGTTCGCTTTAGTCCCGCCGTTCGCGAAGACTTCCCCCTGCTGCCGCCTCCGGTGCGGTCTACTCGGCATGTTTTTGTCTTGATTAAAGAAGACAAGAAGGCCGAATTACTATATCATTCTCCGTTTTTCATCTCTTCCTCCTGTTTTGACGTGTTGATGAAGTCGGCTGGAATAACTTTTCAAAAGCACCACCGGCTAAACTTAAATGTGATGCATTATGCTAGTGACAGCATGAAAAATAGTCACATTTTTAAGCGAGGCCCAAGGAGGATGCTGCTGCGGCCGCAAAGACTCGCCTGACGCGATAATCAGGATTGATGGTTGTTTAAGACGCAAAACGCCCGTCATCGCAGGGATGAACGCTCATCGCACCCCCTACGTCCACAAGAAAATCACAAAATTTACATTACCACACAAGTGCAGAAAAAAAATTTTCACCAGTTTTTGGTCTCTTTTCTGATTCCAGCTTCTCTAAAATTTAAGATTTGGGGTAGTTTAAGTTGTATAAACAAACTAATCCGCCATTTTTCTGTGCATACATGCACTCACGACCCCCTGTCCATAGCTCACGTATGTGGGGTGGCCGTCACCCCCTAGCGATTTAAGACTCCCGCACCCTCGGTAGCCAGGACTACGGAGGGTGTGCTTACGCGTGCGCGTCCCGACGCCGAGCGTCACATTCAACGACGCGAAATGGCCGTTACGAATGTTTCTCGTTTACATTTCTTTCATAATTTAGCTGTTTTATTCAGGTAAAAACGTTGCGTCTAAATTTGTAATGGGGCTAATAGTTGAAAAGGGGGCGAAGCGATGACGCTTCTGATTAATTATGGAAATGAAACGGACCGGCTATAAGTTCTCCGATATTTATCTTTAATTAATGTCGCCAAAGCAAAATTTTTCGGTTAATTCATTTAAATAAATTACGACGGGTCGCGAGGGCTCCTCGATGAGAATTAAAGAGACGATTCTGTAATTTCAGTGGCTGGGGGCGGAATTTTTCCGGTGCTCGTTATAGACGACTCCCCTTCGACAAACTTTAATATCGCATTTTGTGATTTACCAATAGAGGAAAATCTCGTATGAGAGAAAAAGGAGGAAAATTGAGCGGATTTGATATTTTTCCCCGTCTGTAACAAAGGAATTTGTCTTTACAAAAATGTTAGCTTGACATTTTTATTGAAAATGTTAAAATGAAGTAAGAGTTTTGCAACAAAAATTGAAAAAAATCCAAGTTAAAATTTAGGGTATTTTTATCTTTAACAATTTTTTTGATTTACTCGAAGTAAATCCAAAATTAAATTATGTAATTTGAAATAAAATTGTTTCGTAGATTAGTCCCTAAATGCAATAAATCAGATATTAACTAAAAAAACTTCTTCATACACTTTTATATTGTTTTTTTTACCAGGTGAACAGAGAGAAACGTTGTTTCCTTAAATTTCATTTTTTTTAACATAAAAACAAAGTTTCTCAAGATATTTTTTTTGTTTTCGTGTTTTAAATTTTTTATTAAAATTTCAACCTAATATAAAACCTTTTATTTCTCAAAAGCTATGATCTAAGGATTACAACTATCTACATTTTATTTTGCAAAAAAAAGTTTTCGATAAGTTGCCCTTTTTAAAAAAATCGCATAACTCAAAAAGATCTAAAGATTAAAACTATCTACATTTTATTTAATTTTTGCAACAAAAAATTTTCGATAAGTTGCCATTTTTAAAAAAAAATGCATAACTCAAAAAGATCTAAGGATTACAACTATCTACATTTTATTTGATTTGTGCAAAAAAAAAGTTTTCGACAAGTTGCCATTTAAAAAAAAACGCATAACTCAAAAAGAAAATAAAATTTAAATCTCAAAACACAATCACATTTTTTATAGCATTTAGGTTATTATTAATTATTATTAAGACAAATGATAAAAAACAAGCCTAGTTTCATACTTTTTGTTCAGCTTAAAACAGCAGTTTTCTTATATGTATTAGTCACACAAAAATGTAAAAGAAATCAGAAGTAAAAAAATCGAAATTTTTGGGTAAAAATTTTTGACAGTTTTTTCAAGCAATCACTTTCTTTAAGAATTGTGATATTATTAATAATGTTTAATTAAATGACACGATGCGAAAAAATTAATTGAATAAGAGTTTCATATGTGATATGTTAGTGCTTCCTGTTCAAAAACAAGAACATTTTTTATAAACTTTTTTTATTTAAAAAATGAATAGAATATACAGTCATAATAACGTCTTAAGCTCAGAAATTTTATACTTAACCAAAAATTTTTTATTTTTTTTTAAATGACAACAAATGAGAAAATTCAGAAAATTATTTACACAATAGGAAAATTTAAACAGCACTCAAAACTATTTAAAACAACTTTCACTTTCACTTTCTTGGACCGTTTTTCCGGTCATCTCGTTATCCGCGCTCACTCTCACCCCCATTTTGAGTGTAATCACCGTTTCGGATTCCCGTAAATGAAAGCGCCTTTTTCCTCCCCGTGATACAATCAAAGAAGACAAATAAACTTGTCCCACCTGCAAAAGCGGCCCTTTTCCCTTTAAAATCCCAACTTTCCCGCAGTCGCGATTTCCTGCTGCCAAAAACAGGAGATGACCAAATGATCGTCGCCGATCTACTGAACTTTGGCTTGGCACCAACCACCAAACTGGTACCGGTTCTTTTTTGGTGTTTTTTGTCGCGCTGGTTTTGTTCTTGGACCCTTGGGCGCGCATTAATGCGATCTGCATACGCATATGTGCGTACCCCGTGGCGCAACGCAAGACATATTCCGCCGGCATGCACGGCATTTGCATACACGGACGACGTCTAATTTATGCTAGAGCACACCCTTTTCTTTTACCAGATCGTTCATCAGGATTCGGGACCTAGATCAAACCGGAAACCGAACACCACCTCATTTGCTTATTTAACTAACCGTTTTGTTACTTCATAATGGAACGACTGTTGCACTCGGCGAGATCGTAAATTCCACGAGGACGGGAGGTCGCACACAAAACCGTTCAGGAAATTAGCGGGCTAGCGGATGAAAGCCTGGGAATCGGACGAAAACCTTACTTTTATAATAATGATATTAACAGTAATAATAATTTTAAGGCTCAGAATGCAGTTTTTAACACTCGTTGAAAGACTATTTTTTTCTAAGCTTCGTAATAAAAAAAAAATTTTGATGTTTTATTTTACTGACCAATTAAGATTAGAGTCTTTTGTCTGTATTTGGGATCAATATATTGTTTGTCACTTTAGTTAGAGAGCAAATAATGTTACATTTACATCTTACATTTTTTTTACATTGTTGATTGTTGTACATACATAAGAAATAGAACTGGTCTTAATACAGAGCCCTCTGGCACCCTTTCCGTTATACAGAAGGTTTCAAAAGTGTCGCACTAACTCTCAAATGGTAATAGAAAACTTTCAGCTAAGCATGAATTCAATTTTTTTTATCTCTTTTTTAAGAAAAAAAACAGAACTGTCAATTTCACTGGTTTACACCATTTTTATACCTTAACTGAAAGTTATAATGTCTTGAAGATTTTGAAGCACTGAGTTCAGAAAAGATATTTAAAAAAATTCACCACGTCACGTTTAAAAAATATGAAACTGACAAAAAATTGAAAAATCGCCAAACAAACTAAAAATCAGTATTTCACTTTTTTTTTAATTTTTTGGATTATTTTTTTATAGAAGTCTAACATATTTTTATCCCAAAAATTTTTGTGCCGATTTTTAAAAACCCTTCAGATCTCGACAAAAACACTCGCCCTGTTCGTCATTCATGCTGTTTTTAGAAAGAAGTTCAAATGCGAATCAATGAAATGTATTTTAAGACCCATTTAGATCCATCTGGTAATAATTACGCAATAATTCAGCAACAATTAAAATTTTAAATCGGAGGCATTGGTGCAGAAAGCAGGAAAATTATCGTTCGTAACGGAATAAAAAAATTTAACCATTATTTTTGTTTAATTAAAGGCAAATAAACAAAAATAATAAATTGATTAAAGGTATATTCAACAAGTTATTATTTGTAAACTAGTGTTTCTATATTATTATGTTGGCATTTTAGCTCTCTTGTTTCCGATGTTGTTGGATTTAATTTTTTGTTGAATTTGCTAGTTTGTTAAATGTTTTGTACACCATAAGACCCAAGTTGTTTTTTTTTCAACAAGTATTTGTTTATTGTTGCAAAATCTGCGGTGACATCATCTGAACGCCCAAAAACTTAACTCAAAATCTAATTTTTGAAAAGCTAAAAGCTAAAAGTGCCAAACAATTTTTTGTCATGGAAATTTTCAACTCAGTTGGACGTCTTTTATCACCATCCAAGAGATGGTTCGACATTTTTGAATCACCCTGTATTTTTTATCAGCAGCGTGTTTTTAATTTTACATATTTGAGGCCGATTATTTAAATAGCTTTGTATGAGTTGTATGCTTTTTTTGTCAACAAGAGACTGTTAGATAATTTAGACAATAACACTAGCTGACATGATTTCTCAACAAACACAAATTCTGGTAGCAGTCTTAAAACACGCCATTTGTTTTTATAATGGTAAAAATAAAGAAACGTCGAACGTTAACCTAGGGCATTATTATGAAAAATAAATTGAAATTTCATCATTTACTACTGATTTGTAATCGCAAATCAATTTATTTTCCGTTTATGCAAGTAAGAAAATGAATCCTTTGTGTATCTAAGACAATTTCTTTAAACTATGTGATGGGAAAACCCGTGGAAGAATTTTCGTAAGACCTCAAATCTGGAAAGTGATCCATAATGAAGTTTTTTTTGCAAAAATTAAATAATTATATAATTGCTTAAAAATTTTTTAAAAGTGTAGTCCACAGATTTCTTGTCAATAATAAAAATAGAAATTATTCTATATTTATCTAAAAACCATTGGAAAATTGTAAAACACTTGGCTGTTGAAATACATTTTAAAAGTGTATTTTCCAATTCGATTTCTTTGTTAAATTTATTGTCTAGTGGTCCATTTTGCGTAATTTAAAATGAGAAATGGTTTAATACATTTTTTCAATCTATATCCTGAAAATGAGTGATTACTTCAACCGCTCTTTAAATATGAAAACAAAAATAACAAAAAAACCTTACGTGATGGAGAATTTTGGTAATCATTTTTAAATTTTCTGAACACAATTACATTGGATACAGGTATTTTTATCAATTTTAGAAAAAAAAAATTTGAAAAACACATACAAGCCTTCTGTAGATTGCAAAATATTGATCCAACATAATTTTTCTGTTCAAAACCCTTTCAGATAATTCCAATTAAATGCAGAATTGCATCCGAGATTGCATCAATAGTATCAACAAAAAAATTATTTGTTCTTTTAAAATAGTTTCTAAAATTTTAGAAAACATAAGTAATACGGTCGTCATCTGTAGAGCCTTCTTTGTATAACGGTAATACTTTAGCAAGTTTAAGAATAGTTGCGAACACTTCTTCAATACATAAATTAATTAGTTAAAGGCGAAATTACTACGTCAAGAACACGTTTTATTAATATAATGTTAAAATCATAAATATTTCAACTCGGTTTATTTTTAATTTTAGAAATAATGTTTTAATAAAGAAATTGAAGTTATGGCTTATTATTTTTAAAACAATTTGGAAGTTTTTAGATGTAAATCCGAGTATTGTCTTTCAATCTCGCATTTTTTTAATTGCGGCGTTAATTTTTACTTTTACATTCTTGTTGATATTTTTTTTACTTTTTAATGGGAAGGTATTTTTTAGATTCGAAACAATAATGTTTAATAATTTACCAAGTTTTTATCTACTTTGATATTTTTACCTTACTTACAGTCCAAAAATACAAAAAATGTTGATTCACTTGACAATCGAAACTAAGAAATTGAAAAAAAAACAGTTGATAATAATAGTTAGCAAAGATAAGGAGTCTTTAAAGCGGATCTTTGCTAATTTATTAGTTTTTCGCATAAAAGTGGCACTTCCCCGTCCATAATTGTTGCAAACTCCCCATTCCGTGCAAATTAACCCGGCCACTTGTTGAGCTCCTCAAAGTAGCATTCTAGTTTTATGAGCTTTCCGTAACAATGAGTCCGCCGTCTTGCAATTACTGCAACAGAAGTGCCTTGCTCATTATCTCCAGATTACTGAGACAATTCCGTTCTGTGAGGGGCCGCCATTGTACCGCTAATCCCTCGCTAATTCTCACTTGGCGGCGTCTCGACGCTTCTCTCTTTCCCAAAACAAACCGTTCTAAAAGCTTTCCGGTATCGTTTACCGTTTGCACATGAGCAGGTATCAATTACACGTCTAATGGAATCTGCATACGAACGTTGATGGCTGTCTGACACATACCTGCATTAGTACCCAGTTTTGTTCTTTTTGTCTGCGGCCCCTTTCTCCTAACGTTGAAACTATAGCGGTTGGAAATATGCAAAACGAGGCTCGATGTTTCTTTTTTTGTTCTAGAGGGCACACCCGGCCCATGATGACCCGAAATGGGATACATGGGAAGGTTTTTTTTCGATTAGAGGTATTGTTTTCCCCAGGGATCACTCGCTTGCAGATGGCGACGCTAGCGTGTATGCAGTAATTATTAAATAAGTCATTAAATCAGCATCGATAATTAGAGTCCAAGGAGTATTAATGAATATATTAGCATGTAATCAGCCCTTGGAGCGTTTGCCCTCGACCCGACCCTTAAATCAGGTGGTAACAGGTTGCTCTAGAAAAGGTGTTACCAATAGATCGATTATGTATTTAAAATATTGACAGGCGGAAAAGCTATCTTTTGTCGAAACTACCTGCTCTATTTTGCGGTGGAAGCTAATAATAGCCTCTTTTATATGAGCAAATTGGGAATTTCGAGTGGTTTATCTTGATTTTTTTAGCATCGGTGACAAAAATGAATGTACACAGGACCGGCTGTCGCGCCGGAAATTATTCTATATTTCTCTAAAAACTATTGGAAAATTGTAAAACACTTTGCTGACGAAATACATTTTAAAAGTGTATTTTCCAATTCGATTTCTTTGTTAAATTTGTGTTAAATTTATTGTCTAGTGCTTCATTTTGTGTAATTTGAAATTAGAGATGGTTTAACACATTTTTTCAGTCTATATCGTGAATATGAGTGATTACTTCAACCACTCTTTAAATATGAAAACAAAAATAACAAAAAAACCTTACGTAATGGAGAATTTTGGTAATCATTTTTAGATTTTATGAACACACTTACCTAGGATACAGGTATTTTCATCAATGTTAGAAAAAAATAAATATAAAAATGCAGCCTAGTAAAATTTTTTGAGGCAAACACATACAAGCNACTTACCTAGGATACAGGTATTTTCATCAATGTTAGAAAAAAATAAATATAAAAATGCAGCCTAGTAAAATTTTTTGAGGCAAACACATACAAGCCTTCTGTAGATCGCAAAATATTGATCCACATAATTCTTCTGTTAAAAACTCTTTGAGATAATTCCAATTAAATGCAGAATTGCATCAATAGTATCAATAAGAAAATTATTGATTTGTTCTTTTAAAATAGTTTCAAAGATTTTAGAAAACATAAGCAATATGGTCGAAAATTGTTTAAGTCATCTGTAGAGCCTCCTTTGTGTAACGGTATTAACAACTTTAAAAATAGTTGCGAACACTCCTTCAAAATACATAAATTGATTAGTTAAAGGCGAAATTACTACGTCAAGAACACGTTTTATTAATATAATGTTAAAATCATAAATATCTTAATTTGGTTTATTTTTAATTTTAGAAATAACGTTTCTAACAAAAGTTTGATTTTGTCGAAACTACCTGCTCTATTTTGCGGTGGAAGCTAATAATAGCCTCTTTTATATGAGCAAATTGAGAATTTCGAGTGGTTTATCTTGATTTTTTTTAGCATCGGTGACAAAAATGAATGTACACAGGACCGGCTGTCGCGCCCCCGGTATTCTAATGAGCATATGTCCGCACAAAAACTGGTCCAACCATCATCCCTTTTGTTATAATGAGCACGACCATGGGAACAAACATCTAGTCGAAGCTATTTGCTTAAGAAAAAAACCCATTTAGAATTTTTTATTTCATAAAGGGGTTCACCTACTGTCTTCCTGTTAATGTATGCATGCCCTTGCATATCATTATGGGAGATGGGCGCTGTTCTTATTATGCCATGGCACAGAAAGCCCATTTAGAAACGCACCACCGTGAGAAGGAGCGAGTCTAACCGGAAATTCCCCGGATCAGTTACGAGAGACAAAATCTACCAATTTATTCCGTTTTAATGAAACACCCTGTATGCGCTGTAATACACCTGCAAAAGAGAGACGCACAACAACATTAATAATTCAGAAGTGGTAAAACAATTAATTCATCGCCGCCCCGAAAACATTTAACAAGTGGCCAACAAATTGCTTATTATGTCGTTATTATTTTTCCTCGCAGGATTACACGCGAAATTATTTTGATCCTAATTGGTACTTTTCGAGCGTAAAATTTTAATTTGTGTAATTTGATTTTAAAACCTTAACTTCTTTAAAAGTTTACGAAGTTATTATTCCAGAGATATAAAAGTTATAAAGTAAATTATGACTCAACGTAAGAAAAATTCCACCAAGACAGTGTTCGGTTGTTACAATTGCAGGTATGACTCGCTCTCTAATTGCTCGTAATTAAAAAAATGCCTAATTGCACTTTAAACGGGTAATGACTGGGGTCCCTGTAAGCCATATGATACAATGTGTATTGCTCAGTGCTGGTTGAAATGTTAATTATATTGCACGGCGTCATCAGGACAACAGGCCAACAATGAGTCTCTATTCCACTCATTATTCGATAAGTCCTAATAATGGAAATTTAATGACGGTTCCGCTAAAAAGAAGCACAAGGGAGTGACCCCATCAGTGGCACAATTTTTAAGAAATTCGATAACGCATAATTAAAAACCACAAGAACTCGCTGACAACCGACACACGACACGAAACAAAAATTAATTTTAACAAATTTTCGAGTCCAGAGTTTCACACTAAATAAACTTAAAGCTCCAACTGCCAATGTCTTTAATCAACAAATCTAAAATTATGCTTATTTTTTTATTAAAAACTCAAAGTTCTCAACCTTGCAAATTAAAATTTTTCTACTACGTTTTTTAATCATTTGTCTTCAGAAAATAATAATTAATAGAAAATAAAGTGCTTTAAAAATGTGATCGTGTTTTGAGAATAATAAAATGTGTTTAATTTTGAGTTATGCGATTTTTTTTAATGGAAACTAATTTATACAGGGAGAAGTATGGAACCAAGAGTTTTTTTTTAAATCATTTGCCTCCAGAAAATAATAATTAATATAAATTAAAGTAATATTTGTTTTTGAGTTATGCGATTTTTTTGTCAAAATTGCAATTTTTGTAAAAAAAAATTTGTTATATGAGTAGGTACAATTATTAGTATATTATGTTATTCAGCTGAGCCACATAAACTTATTTTTACTCCAAATAACATATATTATTTTGTCTACAAACGTATTCAAATTGAGAGTAAAGGGCAACACTTAATTTGCAAGTAAATAAACAAAATAATCAGGACGCTTTGCAACTAATAAAATCGTAACAACTTTTATAAACCAACATCACGCGCCAGTAGCGGAATTTGTGTTGAGATTTTTGAAAGTGTTTATTAAATTAACTAGTAGATGACTAGTGCAGTTAGTAGTGCAAAATGTCGAATGCTGATGATCTACAATGTTGCACCTCTGAAGAAGCAAAAGAGGCAAGAAAGAAACTACATTGGTGAATGTCATGATAAAAATAAAAACGCTTAAGCACAAAAATTAAGTTTTTACTCCATGGGTGAAAGGTAAAACACTTACTTGTGATCTTTAGTAATGTCACTTTTGTGTCATTTGCAGATAAGAAAAAAATCGTTAAAATTTGAATAAAATGTATAGATAGTTGTAATTCTGAGATCATAGTCTTATAAAATATAAGTATAATAAAATAAAAGTAGTATACCTACATAATTTCATTCCATTTAAAAAAAAATCGAAAATTTTACAGAACTCAAAAACAAAAATAAATTATTTTAGGTAGGGCGTTCCAAAATTTTAGTGGGGCTAGAACAGTTTTGAAAAATTGAAAATTGACATTTTTGTTCACTGTTTTAAATAGCACACATCTTTAT
>NW_025401069.1:12054546-12075638 GCF_015345945.1 Tribolium madens
ATTTTTTTATTTTTTGCATTTTTTTTCTTAATTTTTTTGAGTTTTATTATGCTTACCAGAAAGATAACTATTACCTACTAGCTAAAACAGTAACAGTTAACATTAAAAAAAATAAAAAATAACATTATTACTCGAAAACGAATAACGTCATAAATGTCACTATATGTCAAAATATAGCATTTAAAAAAATAAAATCGACCTGTTCGAGGATTTTTTTGAAAAATGACTCATAACGAACATATGAATTTTGTGTGTTATTTTTGGTTCAGTTTGTATCATAATTTTATGCGTTATTATTTCTAAAGTTGTTAAAAAAGACAAAGTTTTAAAGTAGGGTTCAGAATATTCAAAGTAAGGGCTCAGCCCTGCTTGGCCTCCCTCTAGCTACGGGTTTGACTTTATCATTAATTAATTAGTTTTTTACAAAAAATAAATAGTTTAGCAAAAAACCTTAGTTTAAATTTGAATATAAATCTTTTGTCCGAAATTTGACAAGATAATCGAAATATAAATTAACCATCGTTTAATTTTCAAATTCTTGTTCGTTTATAATATGCAGTTGATGCGAAGAAATTGAGGGTTATTGGAAAAAAATCAAAAGGAGTCCTTTTGAAAACTATTTCCTCTTTGCATCCGAAGAAGAGAATTGTGAGGTTGAATGGTCGGCGCAAGCAATCGGCTGTAAATATTTAACGATAGAGGACGTTAATGCCAGCATTGAAAATTTTTGTTGTTGTTTCCATTAGAGTCTCGCCACTCGTACTAGCAATTATAATAAAATAATAATCATTGGTAGATATAATCGAAGTCGCGGCGATAATAACCATTCGACGATTCCCGAAGCTTGAAAAAAGCTAATAGTGAAATACGTCCTTGTGCAATAGCAAACTAAAATTTATTGCACATTATTAAGCGTAAAGTAAAAAATTCAGCCAGTATTACATGTCACCTTTAATCAGCATAAATAAGCGAGTATCTAAGGAATGCATTTACAGTAAGAAGCATTTATCGCTGGTGGCGACCTCCGTACAATATTTCCTCGATTTATGCGTACGGAAAAGAAGAAACGTCCCGAGGGCAAAAACGGTGACATTTCGGCCCTGAATCTATTAAGGAGTGTCCGTTGCGTGCCGCTATTACTTTTCGTCTGTTATTAAATGTCCATCGAGTTAATTCCCGGTTTTAAAAATTGATACAGGAAACTGGCGACGAAAAAACGACGTCCGAATATTGCACACACCTGTTCGTGTGTCGTCGTTAATCATTCTTTGTGTCGTGAAATATTTCGTATTTTTCAACAAACTAGATAAGAAAGAAGGTGGCAATTAGGAATGATTGAACACCTGAGTCGAATTCAGCCAACTCGGGGGACAGACACGACATTGAATCATTAGGTTCATATATAAACAGCCAACCATCTCATTTTCTCGCTGCTACAACATAATAAATTTATATTCGGTTCAAATTAAACTAATCAAATGACGGCAGCGACACCTGATACTCAAACAGTCCACTATCATTAAGCAAATGCTTTTAGTTTCTCAACGGGTAATTTGGGTCGGAATAGTTTAATGCCACGAGGAAACGGCGGAGTTTTTATCAGAAATATCAAGAAGTCGTTATTGGGTTGCTGGTTTACTAGACGTAATCATCGTTTGGGAAAATTGCACGACAACCCATTTCGACACATGAAAATTATTGACCACACCACGAAAACCACACGAAAACAGGCCCGTAGCTAGGGGGAGGCCAACTTTGAATATTCTGAACCCTACTTTAAAGCTTTGTCTTTTTTAACAACTTTCTTTAAACTTGTAATACAGACTAAACTAAAATTCATATCTTTGTTATAAGTCATGAGTCATTTTTCAAAAAAATCCTCGAACAGGTACAGCTACAATTAAAAAAAACTGGAAATAAAATTTTTCCAAATGTAAATTTGGTTCTAGTTATGTCAACTATCCGTTTGACAATACCTATCAAAAATATTTCAATCAATGTCATTAAATTTATACCAAGTTGTGCATTGCCACATTTAAGTGAAGTAGAGGAAGCCAAAATCGTCGCTCATCTGGAAAATGGTCGGAAAATTATGAATTTAGCGCCAGAATTTAGAATGAGAAATAGTCAATGTGGTCAAATCCTATCGGATTTGATTAAGAGTTTCATTTTTATTTAGTAAAGTAACTTTTAGATTGTAAAAAATAATGTTTGGGTCACTTCGAGTAGCTTCAGGTCGGTTTAGGTCACTTTAGGCCACTTCGGGTTACTTCGGATTTTTTTGGCTTTAAGTAAAAAAGAAAGTGTTTTAAATATACTGACTTTTTAATTTTCAAAAAAAAGAAAAATTCTTAAGGAAATGTTTTAAATTTAGTAGTAAAAATGCCAATCGAGACGTTTCAAAACATCGTGCTATAAAAGACAGTTGGAGAGACTAAGAAAGTGTCAGATGTCTCGGATTAAAAAAATTCTAGACTAACATTTAAACATTTAAAAATTTCTTAAAGCAATGTCATTATTTTATCATTGTCATTAAATTTATACCAAGTTGTGCAATGCCACATTTAAGTGAAGTAGAGAAAGCCAAAATAGTCGCTCATCTGGAAAATGGTCGGAAAATTATGAATTTAGCGGCAGAATTTAGAGTGGGAAAAAGTACCTACAGTTGCGAAATCAAAATTTCGCCAGTATTTTTCTGTCACTTCAAAAAGTTCACTGTAATCTACCTTTTACTGTCATCATGACTGACATTTGACAATTAAACTTTTTTTTGTTATTAAAATTGTTAATTAAACAATTTGTCTTTTATTAATTGAACTAAGTGTAATCAAATCATCCGTTTGATCTGATCTGCTGCCTACCCGTTATTATGCCACAAATCACTATTTTTAAAAGTAAATTAAAAAAATTACATAAACATGTCAAGAGTAAAAATAAGGTTATTAATGTAAACGTTGTTTCAAAGTTTACATTATGAAAATGAAAATACTGCCCGAAATTTTAATTCCGCAATTGTACCATCGAAAGGATTAATAAAAAGTGGGTAAATAGGGCACCGTGAAACGCAAGGTGGCTTTGGGATGCCTTAAAAGTACAAATAATTAACTATTAAGTTGTTCAGTTTGTAACTAAATTCGAAAATATAATTTGTTCAAATATAACCTATTTTTTTTAACTGACATGCCGTCAAAATATTTTAACCTATTTTTAATAAAACACGTTCACACCATGAAAAAATTGGAAAAAAACTCTAATTGTTTTTGATATTACCAGTGTTTTTTAAATGTGGTTATAGATTTTATTATTTTAAATTCTACATTTTGAAATTATAGTGACATTTATGACGTCGTTGTTACTTTTTTTTATGTCAACCGCCATTTTTTATTACTGTTTTAGATAGTAGACATCTATCCTTTTGATAAGCATAAAAAAATTAAATAAAAAAATGCGAAAAAAGAATAAAAAATAAAAAACTTAAAAACGTTATAGAAAAGTTAGATACAAATAGCTTCATCTTCTTGTTCTTGCTTTATTTTATAAGAGGTGTATAGGGTATAAGTGTTTTTATGCTAATTGTTTAGAAAAATTTAAAAAATACAATTGCCCCTTATCAAATAAGGCAAGAACAAAAAGATAAAGCCTTTTGTGTTTAATTGGCAATATTTTTTGAATTTTTTTTTAACAGGGAACAAAAATGTCAGTTGTCATTTAAAAAAATTAAAAATGACGTCACAACTCTAAAACGACCTGTTCGAAGATTTTTTTGAAAACGACCACTAACAAAGATATATTACTTTTGGTTCAGTCTGTATTAGCAATTGGTAATTGAATAAAATTCAGACTAAAAAAAATGTAGATACTTATAATATGAACTTATATCAAATTCATAGAAGTGTTACTATTTTTTTTAGGATCACATTATTAGTTTGTTTAATTTGATTAAATGTGCTTCTTTTGTTCTTTTATATTAAAATTTTCAGTATCATTAATTATATGTATCTATTAAAAAAATAATACGTGTACTATACAAAACTGCAGAACTGTTCTAGCCCCACTAAAATTTTGGGCGCCTAACCTAAAAATTGTTTCTAGCTACAGGCCTGCACGAAACAATATTATTATCAAACCACCATCAAAAATTTAAAAAAAAAATAAAGATTTGGCGTTGAATCAGACAAAATCGTGCAATTACGTTAATTACAATTGGAAATAAAGACGGTGAGTAATGCAATTAACCGCTCGGTTTGATCCTGCCTTTATCCTGTCTCCTTCCAATCAAATTAGAGCGTCTTGGTTTTGTCTTTATCGCGCCCTTTACACAGTCCTCGACTTAATGATTCATAATTTCATTTTTTTTGCTTATTACACAGGAGTGGTCCTGATAAATGGACCGTGATATCAAAATGTAATTGCTACGTTAACGTAATTAAATTATCGACTTCGGCCCGAAAAAACGAAAAATTCCCGTGCATGCACTCAACCTCCGCATTAAAATAATCGTAAACATCCATTTACAAGACACACACACCTGCATTTTGAGAGGCGAGGGTTTTATGCCATAAATTAGAGGCCAGCAGAACCATATGGTATCTGCACAAATTGGAGACTTCGATGCTGAAACACCTACCATTAATGAAACGGACTAGAGATAAAGGAAGCCCAGGTATGATCGCGATTGTAAGGTTGATCGTGATTTGGAAGGTCGAAGGGTGACTTAGTATTCAATCTCGAGGGAAATTTGCATATTTGCGACGATCTGAGTCCGAAAAAGGCAGTCATAAAGTTCGAACGTGACTCAAAACTTACTTCCCAACCCTTTCGAGAGGGTCCTGCGTTCGGATACGGGACAGGAAGGGTGCGAATTTGATGGTGCTGTTAGTTTATTTTACAAATTTTAATTTTTTTAATTTAATTTTAAAAAATGTACAAATTAAAAGTTTACATAATGTTTGTACTCTATACTCTAAATTTCATTAATTAAATAAAAAAATTAGAACATTTAGATTAAATATCGGAAATAAAAAGTCAATATCTAAAAATCTAGTAATAATAAGCAACACTGAAGAAAAACAATTATTGTTAATTACTAATTTACTAATTTTTGTATAATTTTATTTTATTTTAATAAATAAAAACTAAACAATTAAAATTTGTTAAGAAAAAAGTGGATAAATTGATTTATTAAATAAACTCTAATTTCTTGTTTGTCGAAATTCAAAATAAAAAGTAGTTTACCATTTTGAGAAGTGCTTTGGTTTTTCTAAATTGTTACATGGCCTCTCCCCATTGAGGTCATTATAGGGCAAATAATACCCTATATAGGGCCATTATAAGGTGCTATAGATTCATTAACAAAAAATTAACAATTTTTTTTAATTAACAGCAATAGTAACATCCAAAACAACATCAAGCGTATTATTTCTTTCTATTTATATAAAAATACCAGTTATAAGATGGACTTAATTTATGGTAATTTTCGAAGTTGGTATTTTTATTAACAACTTTAGCATAGAATATTTCGTCTAAATGATTCAGTCTATAAATCACAAAATATAATAATTTCCATAAACAGCTGAGTTACATACCAATTCGAAAAATATAATTAATAATTTATAATTTTCAAACTGTTGAAATCTTTATCATATATACCTACTTTATCAAATACAGTGAGTGGCAAAATTATAGAATAATCTTATCTATTAGAACTGAAAATGTTTTGTTTTGACAAAAATGCTCAAACAAGTCAATTTGCTTTTTAAAAAATACAAAATTTTTTACTTGTTTAAAATTGTATGTTTGTTATTTGTTGATTTTATTTCACTTTTTAGAAGATTTTTTTCGAAAACTTTATGTAATATTTATCAAATTGGCTAAAAAAATTAGGTATTTCTATTTAAAAAATGTCGATGATGTCTTACTCAAAAACCAAAAGTTGTAAAAGTTGAAAATTGTGTATTTAAAAAAAAATATCTGTTTGAGCATTTTTACCAAAACAAAATATTTTCAATTTTAATAAGATTATTCCATAATTTGGCCACTCACTGTATAACCCTTTGGACTTCCTTCTTAGGTATTAAGTTTTCAGTCTTTTCAGCCTTTTCAAGAATTTCTTTGGAAATCTTGTTTATACAAATAAAATTTTATGTTTCTTAAAATACTGTAGTCGTTCATAACTTACTTTTTAATTTTTAATTTTTTTACTCTTATTTAATTAGGATAAATTATTGAAAAAAGCAAGATATAAAACGTTGTATGTATCACGGGTGTTACTTGATGTTTATAGCTCTCGGGCGATTTACAAAATCTTGGGTCAAAAGCCTTTCCCCTTTAAACTTGTCGCCCTTAGAGGGTAAATATCTTCATAATGCCCTTAATACATAAATTACTATAAATGCAATAAACCAATTTTTGGAAATAGCAAATTTGACACTAGTTGACCAGTTTCGCTTTTAAAATCTTTCCGTTATGGATTATAAATTATAAATGAGCTGATTTATTAATATTTGCGTAGATTTATTTTATTTATTGTTTAATAGTACAAAAACAGTAAATGCAGTTTACAAATACTTGTTTACCTACAATTTTTACATTAAAAACTAATTTTATTTAAAATTTATTACTTTAAAGTACAATAAATAATGAGTATAATTACATTATAAATCTAGAGATAGTTTATATTTCTTAGAATAAGCAATTTATTCCGTACAAATGATTACTAGAAACACCTATCTAGGTTAAAAAATAGTAAAACACTAAAGTTGTATTTAATCGAAATAATTTATTACATTCTAAAAATCAGGTCATGGAATGTAATAAAATGGTAATTATAAATAGCACATCATAAATCAAGTAACTCAATTTACAATTTTTCTAATAAACAAAGCAATAAATTTGCAACTTTTCTACGTTATTAATTTTTTCTTTGACCAAAAATGACCCACCTCCAAATTTACTCGAGTCACTTTTATAACTTTCTTTCTGTAGTTTATTTCTCCTAATCATGAAAGAAAAGCAACAAAGAGATTAGAGCGATAATCTCGACGATAAGCCCTACACGAAATTATGCAAAACTTGGCGATAATTTTCCTCTTAATTATACGTGAAAAAAAAAGAAGCTTTTAAGCCGCTCAAACCTCCTTTCCTGAAAAATCGCCGAGTCTGCAAATAGTCGCCACCTAGCCGGAAAACGCGAAAACTCCCGCGAGGAGTTCCCCACCCCTTGAAAGTTTTAATCGATTCGCGCCCGCCATTTGTATGCGTGTGTGTGTGCTGCGTCACGACGCGTCCTGTGTCATCATGATGGCGCCGCACTCCATCCGAAACGAGAAAAAAAATCTTCCACACAATTATGTTAATCCACTCGAAAAACAAAGCACCACGACGAGGCACTTTTCAACAAACGTCACTGATCATTAACCATATGCGGGGTAACTATTCATTAGGAAACGACGGAATAAGTCCTCATTGAATACACAGCTGGGGCGGATTCTTGCTTTTTTTGTGACCGCGAAACGAAAAAATTCTCATTTAACATGTGGGAAATGTCCAGGAAGGGTTAATGTAGCCGATGTCTTTCGGACGCCTGAGGGACACCCAGACAATATGCAAATAAATCCATTCACCACAACGGAAACTTGCATTTGGTTCAATTTTTAATCACTGTGTGAGTGAATATAATTCAATGTTTTAGACACTATAATAAATTATAATTAATTAATAATTATTTTTGAGGCATTTCATAATTAAGACGATAAAATTCGCATCCGTTATATTTACGTACCGTCTAATTATAATTAAATAACACTTACTAAACGAGGTATTAATTATTTATCGCCCGTATGGTAACGAGATTAATTTATTGAAATTGCTCTTAATGTAATGGAAATTATTAAATTTTAATAATTACATAATTACGAATTTTGTATCATTAATGATAATTAGGATCAGTTTTGTCTCAACAATATTTTACAACTCTTGTCACATACATACAGGGTGTCCCAGCGAGTTGAAAAAGTCCATTAGTCTATTAGCGTTTTCGGATGTAAATTTTTATGACAATGTTTTTAAACTAAACTTTTATTGGTCGATTTTGCTTAGTTTTAAAAATAAGACAGTTTTTATTGACTAAAACGTGCACTTTCTGTTGTATTTGCAAAGATAAAAAAATTAAGGCGTTAAAAGATCAATAACTTAAAAAAATTAAATGGAACACCCTATTTATTGTTTTTGCTTTTAAAAAATTACTAAATTGTCTTTCTAAAATTATTTACTTTTAGGTGTGTAACTAAAAAGATATTTAACGTTAAACATTAAAAGAAATAATTACTATTGTTTCAGTAGTCAAAAAGTGCACAGTTGCACAAGAGATGGAAGAAATATCACTTAATAATTACATTTGTGTTAAACTGAATCCATTATTCTTTATTTTGACAATAAAATAATTCGAATTTCAGTATTTATAACAACTTTTGCAATCTTTGGATAAATCAACGTATAAGTGGTGGAATTACTATGTTCGCCATAGTATCAATAATGCTCAAATATTGATAGGCATTGTTGCTATAATTAATATTGAATGTTAAATATCTTTTTATTTATCAATTGTAGACACTAAAAGAGTATTTTTTCAGATAGACTATTTATCAATCTATTAGATGCAAAAAAATAAGGTGTCTTGTTTAAATTTTTTAAGTTATTTATCTTTTAAAATACTTCTTAATTTATTAATCTTTACAAATACAAAACACTAGAAAATTACTACAGTTTTAAAATCTGTACTTTCTTCTTTGCAGAAGTAAGAAAAAAAATGTTCTAGTTTACTTAGTTTTTGAGTAATAAATTATTAAAAAGTGCATATTTTAGTCAAAAAAACGTCTTATTTCTAAAACTAAGCGAAATCGACTAATAAAAGTTTGTCGTAAAAACATTGTTTTAAAAGGCTACATCCAAAAATGCAAAAAAAACATACGGTGTTTCATTTAAAAAAACACAAGTTTGTATCGTAACTTACTTTTGGGACATGCTGTATGGTTGAAAATAATTTTAGGTGATCACACTAGATTAGTATCTATCAATGTACTCTATATATTTTTTTAATTTTAACACTAATAAAAATTTTCAACTCGTGAGACACTCTGTATAAATTTGTAGTAATTAATGGCTACTTATGAACTCCAATTTAATACGGATGTTACACTGACTTCTAAAAATATTCTTTCGATTGGCTTTAATTTTTTGATTTTGTAAAACAGTTAAAATTCAAATTTTGGTGGATTTTGTCTGTGAAACTCGGCGCGTTATTCAAATTAGTCACCTAACCCTAATGAGCGATGCTCGGCATAAATTAATCGAAGTTTTGAGGGGTGCGATTCGACCTTGATGTTTTGAGTAAATAATCCCCATTGGA
Organism: Tribolium madens; assembly: GCF_015345945.1. Classification (NCBI taxonomy): domain Eukaryota; kingdom Metazoa; phylum Arthropoda; class Insecta; order Coleoptera; family Tenebrionidae; genus Tribolium; species Tribolium madens. Next base: position 12,063,953 of record NW_025401069.1, read on the forward strand.
ATTCTCTTCGAATTAAAATAAACGACGAAAAACGCACGAATGGCCCAATTAAACGTGAATTTTAACCACTCCGTTCCCCCATTACCATGCAAATCGTTGTTTTTCCATTTATGAAGCTCGCGCCACCAAATTTGACCGAGATAAAGATAACGGCCGAAATAAATCCTCGCTTCGATTATAATGATCAACATATTTGCTTCGAAACCGTTTAATTTTACGCTTCATCTCTCGTCACACGTTGCTTTTAATTCCAATGTGTTTTTTTTTTGGAAATTGTTGTTGTGGAATTACGATTTAAAGCTGTGCTCCGCTCAACAAATTGAAATTTTAATAATGTAAATATTTCCACCCTAGAAAGATTATTACGTCTATTTCAGGAAATGTTTCAGGCATTCTTCACCTGGCATTCAATTTTTCCGACGCTGCCGCTTTCAAAACATTACAAGCGCGAGTTTAGCACCGTCGCTTAAATTGGAAAACCGGGCGCCTGTTTTATATTAAAAACCACAACGGCGAGGCAGGATATTAATAATATACGAGGTGGTCCGACGAAATGAGCGAAATTGTAAAAAAAAACGTTTATACAAAAAATAAATGTTTACTTATTGAATCACACTAAACTAAAATTAAAATAAAAAACTCACTCAACACAAACTAATAAACTATTTGACTTCAACTAAAACTCTAAACCAAGTGAATGACTGTCTATGAACAATCTAAACAATAATTTTAAAGCAAACAAAAACAAATAACTAGAGCAGAATAATATAAAAAAGTATATTACATTCTCTTTTTAAACCAAACTTAATTCAACGGAAAAATTAAAACAAAACCCAAATTACTTTTTAGTGTGTTTTTACTTACAGTATAAAAACTATTTGGAAAAAACAGGTAAGTATGGTAGAGATTTTTAACCAGCTGTTTATTACCCGAGGTGCGTAAAATCGAGGAAAATAATAAATGCGAAGCTATAAATTTCTTCTCTACAGAGTTTTATATAATATTTTTTTCACATTAGTACATGTATTATCCAGAAATACAATGGTAAAGAATATAACCATTAAATCATTTGTTTCCTTTTGCATTTATCTATCCAACTTTACAATATAAAATATTTGTTAATTTGTTATTTTTCATCAGAGGCTGTTAAACTAGAGGAATATACAGTAAAGAAAATAATTTTAATTTTAATTCCGTTTATAGTCTGTAATTTTTAAATTAAATTTGCTCAAAAACGATAAGTTGTATCGAAACAACGTAAAAAAGCTCTTTTTATGAAAAACTATAAAAATTAGGATTTTGTTTCTGAAAATGGCGACTACAACTAAAATAATTAACGTACTTTTTAAAAATTTCAATATTTGATCTTTGAATTCATTTAGGTGTATCAAAGTTATCTACTCTAGAAAAATTTGTAATATTATCTAAAATGGTTTCTGAAATTGGAAACTTTTGGGCTTGAAACAAAAATTGATTCCGATATTTTACCCATTAAACTAACTTAAAATCAAAAAATAGTGCGGTCTGCACAAAACATTTCATATTTCTTGAAAAGTTTGTGAAAAAATCAGATAAAAATTGATGAAAAAAAGCGTGAGGATAAACAGCTTAGTAGATAGTAGAACCGCTGTAATCCGAACTTATTATTGCAAAAGGTTTTCTGGATTATCGATTTTTTGGAGTGTTCACTTAATATGTAAATAAATTCAAAAAACGTGTTTTTTTTTATTTATTTTTGAAAAATAGGCCAAAACCAAAAATTCTGAAAAAATTGCAATTTTGAACATCACGAATAAAGCAATAGTCTTCATTTTTTTAAAACATTATTAGAAAACCTTTTTTCCAACCTACCAAACATAGAGAGTATTTAAAATTTCTTCTTTCTGAGATAGCAGCCCAGAAACATTTTTACATTTTTCGAGAAATTAAACTAAAAAGAGTTAAATTTTTAAGTACATTATTAGAATACACATTTTTTTTTAAATATCTATCTTAAAATATTTAATATTCTTTGAAAAATTGAAACAAGACAAACTCCGAAAGCACAATCATTTTTAACCTGTCTTTATTTTTTTCGATACATTATTAAAAAAAATAACATTTTTAAAAAAATTAAAAATACAATAAAGTGTGAAAACTGGGTTTTAATTTCTTTAAAACAATTGTAAAAATGTTCTTTTTCTAAAAAAAGAAAAATAAAAAAATATTAAGGAAACGTATTATTTTTGAGGCATGTTATCTAAAAATCATAGTAAAAAAATTGAAATAAAACACTCACAAAAACTCAGGCAGAATCATTCTCAACCTGATGATGACCGTGTTTTATTTTTTCGATCATTATTTAAAAAATTAACATTTTTATAGAAATTAAAATACAACAAAGTCTAAAAACTAATTTTTTAGAACAATAGTAAAAAATGTTCTGTTCGAATAATTTAATATTAAAAAAAATAAAGAATCATATTTTTTGAGGTATATGATCTAAAAATCATATTAAAAAAATTGATGAGAAAAATCCATAAAAAACTCACCCCTTTCAAGGAGTTCTAAAACTCTCTTACACAGTATTTTTCAATACATGTTTATAGAAAACTTTTGTGTTAAAATTGAATATTTTATCACCAGTTTTAATTTGTAACAATAAAAACAGAATATCCTGTATATGTATAAATGTAATACTCTCCAGTGTCTCTAATTTATCATTGCTTTTACTGAATAAGAAAATGAATCATTTTAAATGATTTTTGATCACTGAGAGAGAAAAACAACTTTACAACCTCACGTCACACTAAATAAGTAATGGTATTTTTACAACTAATAATAAAAAAAATATTATGATAAAAATGTAAATTGTAATTAATTTTACCCAACTATAAAATAAATAAGCAATAGTAATGTTAAGGTTAATAGAAAAATTTATTTTCTTGTTACATACAACTTTTTTAGGTTTAAACTCAATTAAGTAATCTTAAAGGACAAAATCCAGAAGACTTGGAATAACAAGATCAGATTTTTTCTGGAAATGTTTAGAGGGAATAAATCTGAATGGATCTCTACCCTCAACCCTTTTGATTAAATTCGTTCCACTTTCCGTAAATGCGTGCACGCATCCATTCAACCCTCTCGGTTACTCCTCGCGAATAATTCGCAGATGTCGGTTGATTGTTTTAATTGCATAATGTCTGTTTTGCATATAGTGTTCCACATAACGGTTGGGACTGTTACCGTCACGTCGGCCCTCCGGCATATGCAGATTAGTTCCGGGGATCATAGGTGGCAATGAACGGATAAGGGAAACAATACCTTTATTGTATTACTCCAAGTTACCTGAATATGCAAATTGAATTAGCATCGCGTCAACCCCGTCGCGATAATTGCTACACTCTCGCACTCAAGATCGCTTTTGGCTTTCCCACCTGCTCAAGAACAAAGCCATTGTCGAAATCTGCAACGATTTCGTGTTGTTTCTTGACCACCGCAACCCTTTTTCCCAGTCACACTCTCTCAGGTGACAGCCACTTTTGCATACATCTGCATAGTAATCGCGCACTTTTCCCATCGTATGCAAAACGCATGGGTCGGATGCGACCATTTAACGTATTCGTAAACAGAAGGGTGAGGTGTGACTGACAAGATTTCAAAATTGACCCAGTGGGGTGCTTTAGTTCGCTGGAATCAGTGGTGAGAGTAGCTTCGAAAAAATTTTTCCTCCTTGCTTGGTGCTCCACTGACCGACTTAATTAGTTCGCGGCTGAGGCTAAATCAAGGCGAATGTCAAGGTGAAGAAGAGGGGAATTAAAACTCCTCGCTAATGAGAAACCGAGACGGCGATCGTGGAAGAATCTGAATTGGGATAGGTCGCCAAATTTCGTAAGTGACTAGAGAGTTCTCCAGTTCAGGTGGTCCGCGAAATGACATTAAATTTTAAATTATAATCCGTCGTGCGATTCGTGCGGTTCGTGCGTCTTGTATGGACTGTACAACATCTCATTTTATTATAATATATTTCCTCTGGTGATTTGTGTGCGAGGCGTCCTGGCAGCCCCTCCGTCTTAAGCTTCCCTCGCTCGCTCGAGCTGATTCGGGAATAATTCCTCATACATTTTCCCCGTCCCCGACTTTATTTCTTCTCGTTTTACTTCTTTTCTCCGGAGAGAGCGGAGACTTATTGCCTTCCACTGCGAAACATCTTCGCCGCCCCCTGCCGAACCGCCCCCGACCCATAAACGCACACACACACGGAGCTTTGATCTAGACGGCGGTCGTTCGACCGCACCGCACGCCAGCAATTCGCAACTCCAACAGTCCAAGAAGAGCCCTTCTTCAGAAGACAATTCAATCAAGAGGGTGAATGGAAAGAAAACTAATCAAAACTGTCTCAAATGCGGTTGAAGTAATCAACTTAATTCACAGTTGATTTTTCTGTCTTGTATTTACAGAATGAATATTGAATAAGCACAGTTGTAACCACAATTCATATTTTCAATGGGTGTATAAACAAAAAACTTGATGAATTAATCGTCTGTGAAGCAATACAAATGAAAATAACATAAAAAGTTTCTTTTTAGATCTTTTGTGAGACTGGAAGACCCTATTTTTGCTAAATTTAATGTATTTAATATTTATAGTTATTTATTCGACGAGTTTGAGTGTAAATCGGACGCTTTATTTGACCGAGTGGTTAACCATCCACGAGGTGGAATAAAGCGTCCGATTTACACTCAAACGAGTTGAATACAACATTTTATTCTTCGAATTAGACTCAACAAGGCTTAAACTTGCTTTAAAGCTGTTAAAAATAATTTGACGTTTCGTATTGAGAAATGCCAAACAGTTGTCAAAACTTCCTTACACGGGAGAAAAACCGTAAATTTTGACAGTGTCGAAGAATAAAAACATTTAAAAACAATATATTTTTTGTATAGTACAAAAAAATAAATAGATACTCGTAACAGCAAAACAATACAAAAGTAAGTAACAAGACAATAAAAAGTATAAAGAAAATAGTACATATTTAAAGTTGCAAAATGCTTTAAATTGTTAAATTTTGAAAAATAATACACTACTGTTTATTTAAAAAAAATCGTAAATTAAAAATTGACCATTTTGGAAAATTTCCGAATCTAGTGCTGAATACAGCTTTTAATTAAGGCAATTAATTTAAGATGAGTAAAATGAGAGGATGCAAAAGCTAAATGGTTTCAAACATTTATCAGAATTGATTCTTGGTTTTTTAAAAATTTTCAAAAAGATTTAAAAAAATTCAAATTTGTTTTCAGATTTAACTTGCAAAATTGTAAAATAAGTTGAATAAATAGTTTTTTTTTCATTTTGATGAAGATTACATAGTGTTTAGAAATTAATTCCTTCAATTCTTTTGTAAAACTTTGATCAATTGATCCGAGAAAACAGTTTGATGAATCGATTTAAAAATTTACAGAGCAATTAGGGGTACATTAGGCTGTAAAATAATCTGAACACATTAATTAGTCTCTACAGAGTGCGCCAGAACTCGCGCTCCAGAGAAAAATGCCATATAAGGTAAGATACCAGGAACATGGAAAAAATGTAAAAAAATATATCTATAAAAATTTCGAAGTCATGAGGGTTTAAAGTTTGCACTTTGACTCTATTTATTTCTTTTGGAAAAATAATTTTCCAAGTTTTTTTGCTATAGGCTATTAAAAAAGGAAACAAGGAAGCTATATCCTAAATTGTAACTCTGTTCAATGTTATTTGTGGCTTTTATTGGCAAAATTTTTGTCCCTTTAAAAAATAATTGTAAAAAAACATATACAAGATCATCAGTATCATTAAATAGATATAAAAAAACGTCAAATGTCAAAAAATAAATGTCAAAATTTTTTGACAGATAGAATTTTTTAAACATTTTTTCATGTTCCTGGTATCTTACCTTACTTGAAAATTTTCTCTGGGGCGCGAGTTCTGGCGCAGCCTGTATATCAATATTTGTAAATTTGCGGTATAGGTTTAATAAAACAACAAAAAAGTTACATTTTTCTCTTTACTTTAAATCAATGTTGAAAGTAATTTTTTTTTCAAAAAGTCATAAAAACTTCTTGTAGGAAATATATTTCAGTTTTTTAAACTATTTTTACATTCTCTGTGCGGTCATTGGTTGTTGAGATAACGATGAACAAAAACAAGAAGATTTTTTTTTATTAAAAGTAAAATATCTCGAAAAATTGACGTAAAGCGAACATAAAAAAGTAAATTAAAGCTGAATGAATAAGTTATTCGGCCCATGCATTTATTTAACTAATAAAAAAACTAATAAAAATAAAAATTCCGTAAACCGAAAAAAAAAAAGAATTAAAAAAATTACAATTTTTTTTCTGACGTTATTTCTGAAGATTGCTTAATAACTGTAATTCAGAAATTTTTTTGCCTAAAGATCTCAAGACTAGAAACTTTAAGCTTCAAATGGATTTTTTTTTAAATCTAAATACGACCATTTTTTATTGTCTTTCAAAAATCACAAAAAAATTAAGAAATTGCTTGGAGCCTTTAGTTTTTTGGAATAGTATATAATAAGTGTATGTAAAATGTTTTGTCGTTTTCTAGTATTTGAGATAATAAAAAATCTTTTTCCATGAAGTTTTTTTCTGAAAAGCTTAATCTAAAAAATAAAAAAACAAAATAGAATAACATAAACGTTAAATTTAGATCATTTTTAAATTACTTAAAATTCAAAATATTAAATACAATATTACAATTATTATTTTTAAGAGTAGTTATTATTTTTTCTACCTTAAGCAAAAATAGATACATTATTTTTAATTACAAAATTCAATGTTTGTAACATTGGGTGTTGATTAATTTTAAAAGCATTTTGGGTTGATCGATCCATTTGATTAATCAACCAGCGCGGTTAGCCTTTGCTACTGATTCAGTAATGAGTTTTTGAATGTTTAAATAGCTTTTAATTGTGTTTGGGATTCTCGATGTGAATCGCCGTGTAGCAATTAATAAAAGCCGGGCTGGTTCACGTCTCTAATTTAGTTAATAACTTACAATGTTGATACGTGGGACGTAAACCAGCTAACGCGAAGTATAAAAATAATTTGAAGCAAAGACTAAAAGAAAAACAGCGAGAAAGCGCTAATGTCCGCGGGTAATAATGCCTGAAAAATATATAAATTATGGGCTGCTTGCTCACAAACGTCTTCGTTTATTTTTATCCAGAACGCGGTATTAATTTTGAGAAAAGCTACAGCAAGGTTATAACTTAACGTCTCTGAAATACTACACCGCCAACCATATTATTTTCATCTTTTCGGAATTGCTTTCGTTATAATGTATTTTATTACGTTCACAACAAAGAAAGCTCATATTAAAATTTAATTTGGCGTTGTAGTGCGCCCCTCAAAAATCCTCCTTGAAGGTGGCCGATGACCCAGCCTCTTTAAAATTAATCACAAAGACACAATAACACCCCCGAAAGGCTTACACATTGAAAACACGTTACACCCAAGGCGCCGAAACAAATTTAATCACGAAGACATCTCCATCAATCCATCTTATTTTTTTTCTCATCTCTGTGTGTATCTGGTTCGTTCCCCTGATGGCTTTCTTTGCCATTTTCCCGTGTAAGCGCGCCAAGCCCTGCACATCCATCTCGACCTCTCTTTATTCCGCTCCCCGCCGACGCCACCGCCGCGACGGGGGGCGCCCGACGCGTGTGGATATTGCAGAGAAAGCTCGCTCGAGCTGCCGGGGCGTCACATGTGCTCACCGACGGCTGCCATTACGACCAAAACACTCGGATGGAGGCTCATTTAACATGCTAAATATATGGATGTGAGGATTTTTGCCCCGGAAAGACCTAAATGCAACTTATATATATGCAAAGTCTTATAAAGCAGAGCTAACCCGGCGATCAACCCAAAATTGACTTGAATCAACACCGACGATCAAGCGTCAAATCTATTTCGATCTATTTTTTTGTTAGCTCAATGGGTATGACATCAATTTTTTGGTTACTCTATGGTTATTCATGTCATAACCTCAAATTACACATTTCTTGGCCAAATTTCTTTTATATTGGGCTCTTAAAATCCTAAACAACACTTCACAAATCACTAGCTAACTATTTTAAGTCGACCACTGTGTAAATTAACAGGGTTTTATTTTATCACAATGTTAAAATAACCTTAATTTACACATTTTTCACCAAAATTCTTAACAAAATAAGGGGCTTTTGTGTGTTAAACAACACTTTACGACTTACCATCAATTCTTTGTGCTGTCAAGTCATACCAACTTGCAGTACCTACTCGCAAACAAAACCAATCTTTGTACAAATACTAATTACTAAGGCTCGGATTATATGCAAAATGCATATTTGTTATTAAGAGGTATATCAACAAAATTGTAAGTTTTTTATGCATATCTAATGTTTTTTGATTAAAATAAGCCAAATAAAAATTTGCATATTTTGGCAATTTGGTGCATATTTTAGGAAATATTGCATATTTGTGCATATTTTCTTCAAATCACTAATTTCCGATTAAAAATTTCAGTTCAAGTTAAAAATTGGACAGTTTATGAAAAATGATCCGATTATAAAATATTTTAAAGAGAAAACAACCGGTAATTAGTAAGCCAAAGTCAAAAAATTAGTACCCTGTTGAGTGTTTACTTTTTAAATTGTATTGAAAAAAGCGGTTTTTTTGAAATCAAATGTTTCCAAAAAATAATAATTAATATAAATTAAAGTAATATAAAAAATGATCTTATTTTAAGAACAAAATTTTGTTTTGTTTTTGAGTTATTCGATTTTTGTTGTCTAAATTGCGGTATACAGGGTGCGCCAGAAATCGCGCCCCAGAGAAAATTTTCAAGTAAGGTAAGATATCAGGAACATGAAAAAAATGTTTAAAAAATTCTGTCAAAAAAAATTGACATTTATTTTTTGACAAATGACATTTTTTATGTCTATTTAATGATATTGATGATCTTGTATATGTTTTTTTACAATTATTTAGTAAAGACACAAAAATTTTGCCAATAAAAGCCACAAATAACATTGAACAGAGTTACAATTTAGGATACAGCTTCCTTGTTTCCTCTTTTTAGCAAAAAAAATTAGAAAATTATTTTTCCAACAGAAATAAATAGAGTCAAAGTGCAAAATTTAAACCCTCATAACTTCAAAATTTTTTTAGATAAAATTTTTTTAACATTTTTTCCATGTTCCTGGTATCTTACCTTATACGGCATTTTTCTCTGGGGCGCGAGTTCTAGCGCATCCTGTATGTAAAAAAATAATTTAATATAAAGTAGATAGTTGTAATCCCTTAGATCATGACCTTCATGAAAAAAATTGTTTTTTTTGGTGGGTTGCCATTAAAAAAAAATATTTTTGTAAAAATCAAAAACAAAATAACAAAAATTTCGAAAAATTTTATTTTTAATAAAACATCACATTTTTATAAAACTATAATTCATCAATTAGTTTTTTAAAAAAATAAATACTTTAAGCAAAAAACATTTGACTTTTTATTGTTCAAAATTTTGCTTATCGATGCATATTTGCTATATATTAGAGAATATTTCTTAATATTTTGTGCATATTTTGTGAAAATACGTGCGATTTTTTCGTGCATATAATCCGAGCCTTACTAATTACGTCTTTTTTGCCTTTTTCAAATCACCAGTAATGTATACTTTCGTTTTTCTATCGTTTTCGTTTAATTTCCTTGAAGAGTGTGAGCCACATTGACGCGAAATGTCAACAACTGTCGGAAGTGTCAGATTAAATGATTGAAATTCCAGGCACTCTTGGTGATTTTTCTTAATTTTTATTTTTATGGACTTTTGGCCCAAATAATATTAATTAACGAACATAACCCGTTCGGTGCAGTAAAGGTTAGATTGAATTTTTAATTTTCATTATCGTTTATTGTCTAAAGTTTTGTATTTTTTGCTGTAGTGTCTAACAAAATTGCTATTTTGTGCGAGAGAGATAGTTAATTAATTTTTACACCGATACGAGAGAGTTCAAACTATCACGTTTTAATTTAATTCTAAGTTGATTTTTGTGTTGCTTAGATCAACTAATTTTTTGTGATTTATTGTGGTGTCAACTCTGGTGCGTGCGTTATCATCGCCCCTTCGGCGACGTTTCCTTCACCACCTCTTTATCGGCGTCCCCGCCGCCCATTACCGCCTCCTAGTCACTATCTTATGCATCTTCAATCATACCCGAGCCTGGCGTCCGTTTTCTCGGTCAAACGTATGAACGCAAACAAAGCGTCACTTTTTTCTTCTTTTCTTTGTATTATTGTTATTTTCGTTGAGCAAATTCACAAAGGAAATTGATATATTTTCTATGTCTTTGATGTGAGAGAGAAACTTATTTTTAGTTAGTCGTCACAATCTCGCTTTTGTATCGTCCCGTAATATGAGTTTTCAAAAGCTCACACAAGCTACGAGGTTTATTTTTCATTTTCCCTTTGTCGAGGCACTGCCGATGCAATTTAAAATAAATTGACGCCGTTTGCCGAGTCGTTACCGCCCTGTTTGCTTATAACACCTATTCGATATGAAAATCTGCAATTCTTTAACGTTCCTAACGATCCGAACGGGGCGATAAAGGGGTGGCTGCGGGCGGCAAGGCTAAAACCGAGAAAAGTCGAATTCAGAAACAAGAATAGAAAAAACGTAAATCCACTAAAATTTTTTGGCCCTCAATTAATGTTACAAAAAATTTCTTGTTCTTTAAAAATCCAGTAAAGCTGTGAAAATTCCTGTTTCAAAAACGTTAGAAGTCGTGGTGGAGCGTCTAATTCGATTTGCAGGACTCTCTCGCTCCTGCAGATTGCTTTATTAGTGGCTCATTAAGAGGCGGCGTGGGTGTTGTTGGAGTGCGCGCGTCGTCCTTCGTGATCTCGTAAATTAAATTAATTACCATTTCAACAGGTGGCAGTGGTAAAAAGAAGCCCGAGAGATAACAAAACCAAGAAAGAGTTTACTTTCCGGCCGGAACGCTCCGCTTAATTGAACAATCTTTCAGCGATTTGCGCTCATTACCCGGAGTTGTTTTTTTTATTTTTGACGTTTCGATTTTTACGTTTTCGAGTCGCTTCAAATCAATAGATTTGGGGTTGGTACGGCGTGTGCCTGACGATCCAATAACTGCCACAATACATTCGGATTACAGTCAATTCACATACAAAGATTTACTTCTTCGGGGATATGGCGCAAAGGGGGTGCCGACCCCGGACTCGCTCACCGTGCACACTCTTAAAGTTCGTCTTCCGTGAATTTACGGCATGTGTGGGGGGACGAGAAGGGCGCTACCTCACGGGCTTTCAGACGGATTCGTGTGTGCTGTGGATGCCACTCAACAACCCGTGAAATATTGGGAAGAAACAAAGTTTCAGACCGAGAACTCCGGTAGAGGAAAACTTACCTTAAGCTGAAATATTGCTTTTTCGATATGACAGAAATGCCAAGAAAAACGAAAAACAATTATTACATCATAAAAAAATCTATAAACAAGTAATTAAAAACTGTATTTAATTCAAGTAAAATGACACTATTTGATTACTCGTTAAAAATTAAAAGGAAAATTTATTATTAGAGGCAAAAATAGAAAAACAATTTACACTAAAGGTTTTTATAATTTAATACCTAAATAGTTTCCCCAGTGATCTTTAAA
>NW_025401069.1:12076773-12083637 GCF_015345945.1 Tribolium madens
GCAAAAAAACATAGATCAATGTATAATTGAATAAATAGTTTGCCCACTAATCCGTCAAAAATGTAAAAAAAACATGTAAAAAAACAATTTCGCAAAAAATTATGACATAGTTTTCCTACTACCTAATTCTTTTAAAGAAATTGTTTAAATTTCTATAAAAATTAGTTATTTGTTAAAATAGAGCAAAGTTACAAGCATTTTCTTTATAGTTTAGATCGATAGTATCCTTTAAAATATTACTGTAAATATTTCCTAATTTTGAAACATTTGATCAACGATGTATTAAAAGAAGAGACATTTTTTGAGAAAAACTTAGTTTTTTGTGTTTCAAACATAGTTACATACTAAATTAAGCTGTAATATTATGTACATACCTAATGTTCTATAACTTAGCGTACATGTCTCTTTTTTAATTCTTAAATGTAATATTATTTTTATTATTACCTAATGACCTTCTTTGTGTACTTTTACTGATTAATTAACATTTTGTAGTTACATTTTTTATTAAAACTATACCCACTCATAATCATAAACTTAATATTAAAAGTATTTTTTAAATAAAAATTCTTATTTTTGTTTTCTTCATAACATTGTGACTCCCCAAATCTTCAAGTTTTAAAACTATAACAAAGTACGGTAATATAAAGTAAATATCGTTATCTTAAAAAAACTATGAAATTGTACTGAAGTTTTATCAATAAGCTTAAAATATTGAAACTTTACTCTGAGTAAAAAATTAAACACATTTTCGAGTGTATCCGCTTAGTGTGTGAAGTTCGATTATAGTTAAAAAAAATTAGAGTCAACTTTGAATAGAAAAAACTGTTAGTTTGTTTTTGATTAAGTTGATTAAAAAGTTTTAATTTCATTGAAAGAGTTTGTGTGTCTAATGTCATCCAGCACGTGTTTATTAGCCGGCAATATGTCAATTAGCGGCTCATCATCTGCGCTTGGTGTGTTTGCACAGTCCGCCTGTAAGTCAACATCGGTTCGGTCGTTTTCCTTGTCTTCTTGCAACCCTCCTGTGTATTGATTATCCTTCAAGAGGGGCGCAGTTTGTTTGCTTCGAACACACGACACAGCCGCTTCCTTATTATACGTATAGAAAATTCCGCATGCCAATATATAATAAGGACTCTTTTTATGGACGTCATGGCAGTTCGTTCTCGTTCCATTTATTTATGGCGCATTATAAATCGATACATGAAACACACACAGAGAGAAAATCCGAAAGCTAATCGTCGAAGACGTTGTTCTCGTCCATCCTTCCCTCGGAATCATTAAGGAGGCGCTGTGTAGACGAGCGTGATAAAAACGAAGAGGAGCTTCTATGTGCTTTTTACATTTTTCATTTTGTTCGAAGAGATTATTTTCGGTACGCATGAGTTCACATAGGTATTGTTCTGTTTGTTTCCACCATCTTGGTGGAGATGTGTTTCCTGCACGCTCCTGCATCGATCGCGAGCCCTCTCCCCTTTCGAGCCTCCCGCGAGGGCACCGAACACACACCACCCACAGGAATTCCCCTGCTTATTCTTCTTCGACGGGGATTTCTTTAACGAGAATAGTGTCATCGTGTCACGGGCAACGTTTTAATTGCAACGACACACTTTTAAGCAACTTTATCATCATCACAAAAAATAGACAGAAACTAAAAGTCTTTACCTAGAAATGAATCAAATCTAATTCTGATCAATGATGATAAGAAAGCAGAAAGAGCAATGGGATTTCAAAGTTTTCTCATTTATTTATGGCCAAATCAATAGAAAAGTTTTAATTTACTAGAGACGAACTAAATGCGCTGTTTCCATTTTACGTGTAGTTGTTTGTTTAGCGAGAGAATTGTAATTTGTATTTTCTATTGATAAGCATGAAGATAAATAATAGTATATTATGTTATTAAAAGTAAAAGTGAGACAAATAATTTAACTGAGCCACATAAACACACTTTTTCTCTAAATAACATATACTATTTTATTCAGATCGAGAGTAAAGAGCAACACTATGATTAGCAAACAAATGAACAAAATACTAAGAAGTAATGAAATCACAACAATGCTTATAAACGAACATCGAAGATTTTCGAAAGTGTTTATTAATTAACTAGTGCAGTTAGTAGTGCAAAATGTCAAATGCTGATGGTCTCCAAAAATTACTGAAGCAGCAAAAGAGACAAGAAAGTAACTATATTAGAAAATGTCAATAATGTCATGCTAAAAGTATAGCTGAAAAGTAAACCTTCTACTTGTGACATTTAGTCATAGAAGTAGCCACTTTTGTGACCGTTTGCAAATAAATCATATTTACTAAACAAAGTAAGTTATTAGATAAAATCAAAAAAATTAAAAACAAGAAATTAAAATTAAAAAACTAAAAAAATTAATCAATTAAAAAATAAAATAGTGGCTGCAATCCATAAAATATACTAATTTTTATTTGGGTAACGTATTTTAGCACTAAATAATAATTTCAGTCCACACTTTTAAAAAAATATAGGTATTTTAAAAAAAAACACAATTCGTATAATAAATCTTATTAATTCCTGTTTAATGAACAGTATTACGCAACTGTAGAGGTAAACATTCCCACAGTCTTTAAAATTCTTCAGAGAATTTACATAATTCTCCAAATTTCCACTGTTTTAGTTGTAATTCTTAAGAGGTTTAAAAAATTAGAAAAAAGTTTGACGAATTGCTAAAAATTTAATAACGTTTTTCTCATTTTTTTTCTTTAACTAATTGCCTTTTATATTACATATTATCCGAAATAAAAATATTTTAAATGCTTGCTTTTGAAAAAAATGTTGTCAGCACCACTTAAAAAATGTACACTCTATGTTTACACTCTAAAACTATTTAAAAAACAGTTAGGTAATTTTTATAAACAAATAATTAGAATCTGTATTTAATTTTACCTCACTAAAAAATCAAGTAAAATTACACCATTTGATTACTCATCAAAAATTAAAAGAAAAATTTATTATTTGAGGCAGAATTGAAAAAAACTTTTCACTAAAGATCTTTATGATTTAACAAATAGTTTCTCCACTAATCTTTTAAAAAGTTGTTTAAATTTTTATAAGAATAGGTTGTTATAACATTATAAAAAATAAAGTAAAATTAATCATTTTACATAAAAATTAAAAAATATATATATACGCCAGAACTCTCGCCCCAGAGAAAAATGCCATGTAAGGTAAGATACCAGGTACATAAAAAAGTATTAAAAAAATTCTATCTATAATTTCGAAGTTATGAGAGTTTATACAGGGTGCGCCAGAACTCGCGCCTCAGAGAAAATTTTCATGTAAGGTAAGATACCAGGACCACGGAAAAAATGTTTAAAAAATTCTATCTGTCAAAAAATTTTGACATTTATTTTTTAACATTTGACATTTTTTTATGTGTATTTAATGATACTGATGAACTTGTATATGTTTTTGTACAATTATTTAGTAGAGGTACAAAAATTTTGCCAATAAAAGCCACAAATAACAGTGAGTAGAGTTACAATTTAGGATACAGCTTCCTTGTTTCCTCTTTTAATAGCCTATAGCAAAAAAACTTGGAAAATTATTTTCCCAACAGAAATAAATAGAGTCAAAGTGCAAACTTTAAACTCTCATAACTTCGAAATTTTTATAGATATAATTTTTTTAACATTTTTTTCATGTTCCTGGGATCTTACCTTAGTATTTTGCACTTTGACTTTATTTATTTTTGTTGGGAAAATAATTTTCCATCTAGAAGAAGAAACAAAGAAGTTGTTTCCTAAATTATAACTCTGTTTAATGTTATTTGTGGCTTTTATTGAAAAAATTTTTGTATCTTTACTAAATAATTATAAAAAAAAACAATTACAAGATCAACAGTATCATTAAATAGACATAAAAAGTGTCAAATGTTAAAATAATAAATGTCAAAATTTTTTGACAGATAGAATTTTTAAACATTTTTTCCATGTTCCTAGTATCTTATCTTACCTGAGTCCTGACACACCCTGTATTTTATTTCAGAAAATTTTGCAAGAAACTCTTACACTAATGTTCTTCATGTCATTATTTTGTCACTAATGTTTTTAAAAAAATTGTTGGAATTTCTAAAAAAACAGTTTTTTCTCATTTTTTCTTTTCTTTAACTAATTGCCTTTTATAAGTTTATATTACATATTATATGAAAAGAAAAATCCTTCAAACGCTTGATTCTAAAAAAATGTGTTTATGCTCTAAAACTATTAAAAAACAGTTGGGTAATTTTTATTTTGAATTAACTTTTGCCCCACTTCCCGCTATAAACTGCAAATTTGTGAACTCCCACCCGCCCCCTTTTATTTCATCCACAGCCCTCGCCAAATTTCCTCCTTTACGACCAATAAATAACGTTAGACCACGTCGATAAACCGGACATAAAAATCGAGTCCGATTGGCAACCGCCACCTGCACAATACCCTTCAAACATTAAACGGCCCTCCTCCAAATTAAATGCCATCCCACCTGCGTGAGAAAACGGCTTTATAATAATTTTTATGAAATGTCTAGGCCATATAAATCCTTCATTCCTGCACGATGCGCCACCTGTAACAATACTCAAGCGGACCGAACTACGTCAGAAATTTTTTTCATCCACCTGCGACCCTCTTATAATTTCTCACCTAAGCACGAACGCAACCCATTTCCGGCGGCTTTAGATTTATAAGGTGGCGAACGATTTAAGGCCCCCGCTTTGGCGGCGGTCTCGGAGTCGGAGGGACTTGTAATTTCGGTTAATTGGAATTAGTGATGACTGGTAATTGACTGATTCGGAATTACGCACACAATTAATTTATATTTATAGAAGAGGTGGATTTAATTAATTTAGTGTAATTGTAAGCTGTGTCGGGTAATTTAACTCGCTTTAATCTCTTTGTTTTTGTTGCAGGTGAGACGACGACGACGACAGCGATTGGATCTTGCAAAGGGTATTTGTAAGCCCAATAAAGAAAACACATTTTTTCAGCCAAATTTAAAAATTTTTCTTCAAATTTATTTATTAAAAAAGCGTGAAATAAATACTATTTAAATTTATTTGTTGCTTTTTATTCAGTAATGTAATACCTGTTCTGCTATTTGCCTGTGTCTAAAATTTAATTGAGAAGATCTATTTCAGTTATGTCAACACAGGAATATAAAAATGTATATCTACATAATTTAACGAATTTCCTCTAGTTATTTAAATGAATACACTTAATTACCAATGTGATAAAAATCTTTACCTTCATTTAAATTATATTACATATTTAGGCCGTTCCAGATCTTTATTTCCTATATATTTTCCATACCTAATTTGCCTAATTATACTAAATGATAAATTAATAAAATTAAGAAAATATTAAAAAAAAAAAGAATAAAAAAGCTCCCAAGCTAAGAAAACTTCATACTTAAGAATTTGTGTACTTTTTTTGTAAATAAGAAAGACAAAAGTGAGTTAATAAAACCTTCAGACGGTGTAACTAAAGTATGTTTGGTCGCTAGAAGGTGTTTCAGTTAAATTAAGTGTTTTTACAATAATCTTATTTAGAAATTTATTTATAATTTAAAAAAGAAAATACATTGACATTAACACCTACACTATTTTATAAACTTCATTATGTTATGTACATATTGTATACAGGGTGAATATAAAGTATGGAACCAAGCGGTTTTATTTTTAATCATTTGCCTCCAGAAAATAATAATTAATATAAATTAAAGTAATACAAAAAATGTAATCGTATTTTCAGAACAAAATTTTGTTTTGTTTTTGAGTTATGCGATTTTTTTTGTCAAAATTGCAATTTATGTAAAAAAAAATTTTTGAAAAAATTAAATATAAAGCAGATACCTAGTTGTAATCCTTAGAGTATAGCTTTTATGAGAAAAATGATTTTATAGTAGGTTGCCATTTAAAAAAATAATTTTTTTTGTAGAACTCAAAAACAAAAAAAAATTCGAAAAATTTTATTCTTGTTAAATTATCACATTTTTATAGTACTTTATCACTTATCAATTAGTTTTTTCAAAAAATAAACAGTTTAAGCAAAAAACGTTTGGTTCCATACGTTGCAAGATAAATTCTGTTTTATTAATTTTATACAATAATTTTTTTAATTTTAGTATATACAGAGTGCGCCAGAACTCGCGCCCCAGAATTTTTTTTAAGTAAGGTAAGATACCAAGAACATGAAAAAAATGAAAAAACTCTTCTGTCAAAAATTTTTGACATTTATTTTTTGACATTTAAAATTTTTTATGTCTATTTAATGATACTGATAATCTTGTATATATATTTTTTCAATTATTTAGTAAAAGCACAAAAATTTTGCCAATAAAAGTCACAAATAACATTGAACAATTCAGGATACAGCTTCCTTGTTTCTTCTTTTAATAGCCTATAGCAAAAAAACTTGGAAAATTATTTTTCCAACAGAAATAAATAGAGTCAAAGTGCAAAATTTAAACTCTCATAACTTCGAAATTTTTATAGATAGAATTTGTTTAACATTTTTTCCATCTTCCTGGTATCTTACTTTATATGGCATTTTTCTCTGGGGCGCGAGTACTGGCGCACCCTGTATAGCTTAACAATGCTGTGAAAGAAGACTTTTTAAATTTTTTTAAATGAATTACATAATTTAATTACAATTTTGTTAAACAATTTTTTTAATATGTACACCCTTGTGTCTCAAAAAAATATAAAAAAATACTAAAATATGAACATTCCAGGAGAATAAAAAGTATGGAAGCAAACGTTTTTTGCTTAAACTATTTATTTTTTGAAAAAAAATAATTGATGAATGATAAAGTAGGTACTACTAAAATGTGATGTTTTATCAAAAATAAATTTTGTC
>NW_025401069.1:12083748-12095165 GCF_015345945.1 Tribolium madens
AAAAAATACATAAATTGCAATATTGCCAAAAAAATTTTTTAAGCATCAAGAGTTAAAAAAAATCCATTGTACCACAACTAAAGGTCCAGTTCTTGATATTGAATCCAAAAATAAAAAAAAATGGAATTTGTGTTTTAATACTTATCCTGTTGCTCCTACAATATAAGTTATTAAAATCACGGAAAAGTTGTCCAAAAACGTTTAACATAAAAGAAAAACTTAAAATAATTGCTTTGAACAGTTGAGCGCTTTCTTGCCATACCTCACGTGACTATAATATTTCTATCTTTGTCCAGAAACGTCAATTCTTATGTTTTCTTTCTCTAATGGTTGTGTTCAATCGCCAATATGCTTAAAGCAACTAATCACGATTAGTGACTTACTATTAAAAATTCCTAATATAAATAAAATTAAAACAATAAAAATATTCTTTAACACAATTTTTTAATTTTTTTAAGATATGTTCTCTGTGATAGGTAAGTACAGACACACACACACACACTGTTCCTTATCTTCAATTTTGTCGTTTTTGAAACATCAGATTCGAAAGAAAATGCATGTTGAATAACATTTGATACTTTTTGTTTGCGTCGCGTCTAGCGTCGCCGTCTCGCAATTTTTCTCATTTTTTCCGCGTGTCAAATTGCAAGAATTAATTGTGAGGAATGGAAAGGAAGCTGCAAACGACACACTCGATTAGTGAAAATCTTCCGGGGCGTTTGAAATGGGGCGCAAATAAAAATCTCTTCAGTCGCGAAAATTGTTATTATTCATTTGGAAGACGATCCCCGATAAATGATGTACGCCGATGGCAAAAAGTTCAAGTAGTAAATTTCCAGGACAATGCATAAACACTCCATATAAGTGAAGTCAACAACACCCATTTACAAACCATATTTATCACGTTAACAAAACAGCAATTTATATTCTACAAACTCAACAGACCGATTCGAATGGATAGGGTTTTCCTTCGGCAATATTATTCTTCAGATGACACCTTCCCTTTGTACCCTCCGAAAATAATTCCTATTAATCCTTAACCCTTCGCCCTTTACCTGGGCCACTTTAAGCCCGCCGCGTCGAATTTAAATATTTATATTGTCACAATGCTAAGCACAGACACATTTTATTAATTTTTTTCGCCTTCTTTATCTCTGAGAGATGGTTCCCACACCGAACCGTATATGCAAAACATTCGACGTTACCTGGAACCAAATTTCGATACTATCGATTTTTCCTTCCTGGCTTTCGGCCAGAAGTCGAGCTGAAGACATTACTCAGTCCAACCCTAATTGAAATATCAATATCAACTTGTTACCATGCAAGAAAATAAATTCAGGCTATTTGAGGCTTAAATTATTTCGAGCACGAAGCGAAGAACTAAGCGTTGTAGTAGCAATAAAAAGAGAAGCGTGAAGGCAAATATAGCAGTAGTAAATGAGCTAATTATTGCAGCTGATTACTGAACTTTGCCAATAAATTTACGGGATATGTTTACAGATCACGCAACAGCACTTTTCTTAGAGGAGAGAACGGGAATATGGAGCCTAAAGTAACACTCCGCCACAGACATGGACTAACTATTGTAAAAATTCGAAAACTAATATCGCATTTAGCAAACAACAGGCCACAGATTAATATTACCCAGGCATTTTAAAAGTTTATTACGGGAAAGCAAACAATAAATAACAGACTCACTGAACTGGATAAAATCCAATATTCTTGTAGTTTTTACTAAAACAAAACCAAAAAAAAACTAAAATTTAAACTAAAAATTGCTTTATTCTAAACATCCTTAAATTTACAAAGTAGTCACAAAAAACATCTCAAAAATCTGAATATGTTCACGTAGATATTTTAATTATTATTAGATTTTGACTTTATTTTCCATAGTTAAAAACAGTAGAATTAGTTATAAAAAAATGGCTAATTTGCTAGTCCAGGAGCTAGTAATAGTATATTATTCAATAAGTGAAAAAGTTCGCCATTTCTCAGAAGTTTAATACAGTGGAACTTCTCTATAACGAGTCCCGGTTATAACGAGTAAATCGTCTGGTCCCTTGCCGTTTTGTATACTACTTTTTGTAAAATTCTCCTTCTATAGCGAGTATTTTTCTGAAATTAAGGTGGATATAGCAAAACTTTTATTTTATCCAAGATCGGTAATAGCGAGGAATTCTGAGAAATTTCGGAAACAGATCGATTATAACGAGAGTTCCTAGAAGAAATAAAAATCCTGTTAGTCTCCATTACGTATTTTGTACTAGAATTTTTTTTGGAAATGTTGTTTTTGCATGCTAATGGTCTTATTTTTCTTACTTTCTCAGATTTGAACTTTTCAAAAACACTTTGTCTTTATGTATCAATATGTCATCCTCGAAAAGAAAAGCATTTTCTATCAAAGAAAAAATATCAATAATAAGAGTTCGAAAGTTGTAAATAATAAGGTGTAATCTGCAAAGAGAAAAATTTAGCGAGTTCTACATTGGCAACAATTTTAAAGAACAAGGACAAGAGCCTTGTATAATTGGAAACTGCAATTGATAAGATTAAAATGCTTCACCACAGAAAACAAACCAAATTTACAGATTTTTTCTCATAAATATTTTTTAAACTTCTTTAATATTCGTATTTAATAAATAATTTAGGTACATAGTAGGTACATGTGTAAAAACTTTTATTATTCATGACTGTTTATAGCGAAAATCGGTTATAACGAACATATAAATACGTTGACCCCTTGAATTTTTGTTATAAAGGGGTTTTACTGTACCATACTTTTTCTAATCTTAAATAGTGATTGTAATATTTTCTTATATATTTTTTTTTATTTTATTATTACTTATTATTTACTTTTTCCACACTTTTCACTTTTCTCCATCACAGTTAAAAAAAATAACTTTTTCAACTGAAAACGATTGGGAAAAGTAAAAATTCTTTAACATGATTAGAAAAATGGTTTTAGTACTAATTTTCCCATTCACCAAGAATCGATAGGATTGTTCAGTTAATAAAACTAATAACGAAATTTTAAGTGTGCCAAAAATTTTTCGCTGGATTTATGGGACAAATTAAATGAGTTGGACTTTTTTTCCATTATGAATCCTTCTAATTTATTAAAGTAGATTACAAACTTACAGTAGAAGCAGTTTGCAAAGTTTTCAGAACTAACCAAAATAAGAGCAATTTCTTTTTCAGTTTTTCATGTGTCAGAATGTTTTTTACTTAACTTTAGAATAAAGTTGTTAGTAGAACCTGAAGTAGAACCATTTTTATTACTGAAAAAAAGTGAAACGTCCCATTGACATTTAGTCACAAAAATGGTCGCTTTTGTAACGTTTTTGGATAAAAATGGTTGTGGGAAGCTTAACTGGTTGCATTTTCACTCAAATTGTCCACGAAAAAGCAATCAGTCTTTTTTTTTTAATTAAAATCTTTTTTTTTTCAATTTTTAACAAGATTCAGTATTTTTATTGACAAAAAATACATCTAAAAATGTATATTAGAAATTGTGAAATTCACTTTTTCTAAAAAAAAATCTAAAAAAATGAAATGAGTAAAAAATTTCCCTATATTAACTTTGTTTTTTAAATCAAAGAAATAGATAGATAAATGAATAAAATAAGTGTTTTGTTGTAAAATAAAAGGCTTGTTACTATTTTTCAAAATGCAAAAATATCTATCTTCAAAACCAAACCGTTAAGCCTGAAACCATTAACTCTGAAATTAGATGTACAAAATTTTGAAGTTTAATTGAAATTGCTTGAAATTATTTGTAAATTACTGAATTTTTTGTGAATTACTGGATTTTTTTTGGAATCATTAGGAAATTGGAAATTTTAGTGTAATGTTTTTAGATTTGAAATTGGTTGTAAACATTATTTTTTTCAAGTTAACGGTCCCTTAGTAAAGCTTAGATTTCTAACTATTTCGGTTTACCCTTTCTTCTAAATTATAAAAAAAAATTGTGAGTAGATCTAACTATTTGCATTTTGTAATATTTTACTAAAAATTGGTCACTAAAAACTTTTTCTCCATTATGAATTTTTATGATTTATTAAAGTAGATTACAAACTTACAGTAGAAGCAGTTCGCAAACTTTCAGAACTAACCAAAATAAGAGCAATTTTTTTTTCAGTTTTTCACGTGTCAAAGATATTTATTTGTCATGCTTACAGATCAGTACAAGTATTTTTTACTTAACTATAGCATAAACTTGTTAGTAGAACCGTAGGACAAGTTAAATTATTTTGACCTCTTAAAATTCTTGTACAACTTTTAAAATTACCCTGTACAATTTTTTTTTACTTCATCCCTAACTGTACAATCTTAGCTGACTAGAAAAATTAGTTCACTAGCTCTTGGACTATCCCTACAAAAGCTATATTCCGTAAAATTGTAACTTAGATCCTTTTAATCCCTTTTTCCTGTGGAAATATCCCCAATTCCTGCAAAGTGCTCTCGTTTTCATCACATGACAGCACCGAGGCCATGAAAAAATCCCCCACACACTCCCACCCTTTCCGGGCCATAATGGCGCACGCGCAGCCATTAACGCACACACATGCACCCATATTGAAAAACAAAGCCATCAAGCCAGGCAGCCATGAAAAATACACACTAGTGGGGTGTTCATTGTCGTAGGGGGCGAGTAATTTACAAACGGAAAGGTGCGAATTAATTGCGAAAAAAATCGACGACTTTTCCGCCGCTCTGGCTACAAATTATAATGCAAAGTTTCGCTAAATTTATGCTAAACTGTTTGGAAACTTATTTGCATTATGACGGCGAAGCCATAAACAAACATCGGTGTTTACGGGAAACTTTCAATTGCATACATAGTGCAGAAAAAACCGCCGCGAAATTCGTCATGCGATCGATAAGCGACGCTTTTTTAATAAAACATCAATTATGACGCGGAAAAATTCGAAAGCCTGCTTACAAAGGATTAACAAACCGCTTTTTTAAATTAAAATATTTTAATTGGTGTAAGGATTTTTAAACCGAGCGCTCGTGTGGTAATCCACGTGTTGAATTATTCAAAAAAAAAAAAAATTTAATATCACGCGAAACTGATTTAATGGCAATTAGCCACAGTTGGCTAATTGAAATTGTCAATAAATCCACGAAACTTGCTTTTATTTCGTTTCTAACGATCGTAAAAATTCTAATTTTTAACCCAGCCATATGACCCGTCTCAGGAATCCCAGCGACGTCTAAATTATAAAACTTAACGATCTGTCGAGCCATTAGAGTTGAAGTAGTTCTTGTTAAAAGCAAGCAATACAAATTATCACAAGACAAAAATGAGAAATTTTATTGTTCAGATGTGGATATCGTTAATTGTTGAATAATTCGTGAAGAATGTGTGATATTTCTTATCCGACGACAGTTCCGAAATGCACCCGACCGAAACGAATGTCATACAAACACGTAGACTGAGAGAAAAGGAAGAAGGGTTGAAATAGGCATTCCGGGACCGACGTGCCATCACACATATGTGACGACCGAATTATCATAAGCACAACGATCATCGGACCTCTTAACGTCCTACCATTGTAATAAATTCATATTTTATTGCGACCCGAATGAATAAATAAAGATCGGTATGTGATTAATGACGAAGAGATGGCTCGGATAGGCTAATGGCACAAATCAGCGCTTTATCTTTGCGATAAAACAAAAAGGGCTGTTCTTGCCACATGCGAGGCATTTCTACAGAAACAATTCTGATGTTTTATTGTAAAATAAAAAATAACGAGAAACTTTCCACAAAAAAGCTATTTTTCCTTCTACTTTGGTTCACTTTTTCTTCTAAATTATAAAAATAGTATATTATGTTATGAGGAGTAAAAGTTGGTGAACGTAGTGAGGCAAATAATTCAACTGAGCTACATAAACGTACTTTTCCTCAGAGGAACATATACTTTTTTTTCGCAAACTTATTTAGATCGAGAGTAAAGAGCAATACTCTAATTAGAAAGTAAATGAACAAAATAATCAAGATGCTTTGTAAGTAAGGAAATTATATCAACACTTACGAACAAACATCACGCGTCAATATCAAAATTTGTGTTACAATTTTCAAAAATGTTTATTAATTTAATTAGTGCATGACTAGTGCAGTTAGTAGTAGTAAATGTCTAATGCTGATTCCAAAATTGCTGAAGCAGTAAAAAAGACATTAAAGAAACAACTTTGGGAAATGTTAATAATGTCATGGTAAAAGTAAAAAAGCTTGGTCGCAAAAATAAATTTTTACTCCATTGTTGAAAAATAAAACTTTTACTTGTGACATTTTTGGATAAAAATAATTGTGGGTAACATAACTGGTTGTATGTAACTCAAATTGCCCACAAAAACCAACTAAACATTTCTTTGTTTTTTTAATTATAATCTAAAAATTTCAATTTTTAACAAGATTCAATATTTTTATTTGCAAAAAAAAATACATAAAAAAATGTTAATTGTGAAATTCAATTTTTAATCTAAAAAAATGAAATGGGTAAAAATAATCCGATGTTAACTTTGTTTCTCAAACCAAAGAAATAGATAGTGGATAGATAAATAAATAAAATGAGTGTTTTGTTGTAAAATGAAAAATAAGCTTTTTACTATTCTCCAAAATGAAAAAAATATCTATCTTTTAAATCAAACCGTTAAGCACAAAATGAGGCCGTTAACTTTGAAATTAGATGTAAAAAAAAATTTAAATTCAATTGAAATTGCTTGGAATTATTTGTGAATTAGTGAATTTTTTGTAAATTACTGTATTTTTTTTTAGATTGAGAGATAATGTCAAAATTACATTGAGTTTTGAGTGTTTTAGAACTATCGGAATTAATTTGGAATTAAGCTAGAATTAAAGAAATTAATTTGAAATTATAGGAATTAACCTGAAAACAATAGAATTACGATGTATTTTTGGAATTACTAAAATTACAGTGAATTTTTTTTAGAATTATAGGAATTTTGGTGTAATATTTTTAGGATTGAAATTAGTTGTACACATAATTTTTTTCAAGTTAACGGTCCCTTGGTAAAGCTTATAATTCTAACTAAATATCTCTTCTAAATTATAAAAAAAAAATAATTGTGGGTAGCTCTAGCTGTTTGCATTTTGACTTGGGTAATATTTTACTAAAAATTGGTCACAAAAGACGGTCAAACACTTCTTTTTTGAAAAAGTTAAATTTTCGAAGATTCTAATCCTTTAAATTTTTAAACAAGATTTAATATTTTTTATTTAAAACGAAAATGCATTTAAAAATGTACATTCAGATTTAAAATTTTGAAATTCAACTCAACAATTTTTGAAACAAAAAAAGTAACAGTAACTTATTAACTTTGTTTCCCGAATTAAAGAAGTAGATAAGCAAAGGTTCTGAAATAAAATTACAGTTAGGTGTAATTTTTTTTAAGTTTCTTTATACACACAATTCAACTCAAAATTTACATTTTTTTTGTTTTTTAACAATCTGATTTTTTTAAATTCTATAACTTGTTATGTAATGTAATAAATTTAAAACAAGGAATGTAATGTGATTGATTCAAAAAAGTTGTTGACAAGCAATGTTCGAACTCATGAAACTCAACCATTGGTTTCACTAAAACGTTCCTCAGCAACGCAAAACCCATAAAACTTATTTCGTCTGAAAAAGTTGGACACCAGCAAGGTTTCTTTAACAACATTAACACGTTCTTTTGTCAATTACAAGTAATTAAATGCTTATTTAATGAGGGTTTAGTAATTTTTTAAATTTTTATGTTTGGAGTGTAAAAAGGTTTACATATTGTCTAATAAATTATTGACGAAAGCAAAGAGCGATTTTGTTGTGGAAACACGACTTCGGCGTGAGTAATAATCGTGGAAGTAAACTGTCCAGGTCAGGGTCGAGGGGCAGGTGCGGGCCCTATTCAAATATTTGAAATTCAAAAAGATGATGTGTTAATAGAGTACCGACCCCCGTCGTTTCGTAATTAATTGAAACGCAGTGTTTCCAACGTTTTCGTTATAACTCTACGCTACCGCCTAATTATCTTTGATTGATAGACGTTCGCTACTAGGCGCTAATTGGAAACCGATTTCGAATGAAAAATCGGTAACTACACATCGTAGCGGTGTAATTTTCTCATTTCTCGATGTGTTTTTCGACTTGGCCTCTGACGGCTCGTTAGATTGATGATGGAGAAAAGCAGTCGATGAAGGATGAAAGATTCCCGCCGCCCAGTCCGCCCCTGCACTCCGAAGGGAAAGAATGGAAGTTTACTGCCAGCAGCTCTAGATCAATACTCACATATTCCCCAGTCTACTCCGTGTGTTGTGAGGGGAACAAACATTGCAGTAGGCCCGGGTCAGCCATTTCGTATTCTTTCAAAGGCAGGGAAAAAACGAAAGAGACGATAATTATCGTGATTGGGACGTCGAGGACCTCATTAACGAACGGCCGCAATTCCACGTTATGCAGAAACGAATCGGGAAAATGTGCTCTGCTTTAATTGGAAAATCAACAAGTTGCCGCCTTCGTCTTACACAGACCTAATTAATTGAAGGGATAATTGGGGTTGCCTCAGATGGGGCGGCGATCAAATATCGTCGGTTGTACACAAACAATAATTTATTTTTTTGAAAGGCAAAAAACTTCACCGGACAACTAAAATTTTATTTTATATTTTTATTCTCCTTGTCGACGAATTTTTGTTTGGGTTAAAGAAAAAACTTTGTAGATCACTGTAATGTAATTCAATAATAATTCTAATTTTGTCTTCTAAATGTGATATACTTAAAAGACGAAGGCACTGTTTTTTTACTTATTTTTATACTGAGCTGTGGTACGACAGAGACAAAGTTAAGTTTTTACTGATTTCAGATTATTGCCCATTCTTTTCTGATTATGTACCACATTTTTCATAATTTTAGTTCTTGCGACATGAGAGATATAAACCTTCAAAAAAAGCATTACATTTCCGATTTCAATGAAATAGGCGCATGGAAGCTTCCAATAATTAACAGTTTTACTTGTTGTAATCCTTTAAAGTTCCAAGTTTTTCAGATTTTTTGTAAATAAATCAACAATTAACCTGAAACAATAAAAAGCATAAAATTTTTATCCTAACTTTACAGCAGGTTTTTCAAAATAAAATGAAAATTTTAAAAAAATTATCAAGGTGTCTTACGTAAGACTTTTGGGTCTAATATCTTTGTTATTTATTTTGATTGTAACGAAGTTTATTTAAAACGTAGATTATTTAGTAGGTTGAGATAAATATCGCATTACTAAAACAATCCTCATTTTTCTCGAAAATTAGCTAATAAGTCGGTACCTGTTGAAAAAATTTAAAAAACTTTTTTTATAATCAAAATTTTACGTCCTAAATAGATTATTGACTCTAGGTTTTCCGGCCTCCATTATTTTCCAGGGGTTAACTCTTTCAGGAAGCATTTCTGGACTTTTAGACAGTAAAAACACTTTCATCATTTTTTGTTAAAATTTTGGTCCAAAATGCAAAATTTAAATAAATAAAAATTAAGTATTTTTTGGTTAAATTACAGAAATTTTCAGACCTAGAAACCAGAATTCCAAATTGTAAAAATAAACTACATTATAAGATAAAGTTTTTCAGTAGAAAATTCACGATCTTGAAAAAAAAACAGTTTTTTCGTTTTCTCAACGTTTTGAAAATTTAAAAATAGAGAATCTGAAGTTGGAATCTCTGAATATCTGAATTAGCTAACAAAAATAATTTTTTGCGATCAGTTTCTAGAAACTGTAACTTCACGAAAGTTTCAATGTGTTTTTAATATTCAAAGAATAGAAACTAAAATTTTGATTAAGGACAGCAGACTAAGATGAAAATTCTGAGTTTTAATGCCAAAATCATGCTAATATTTAAAAAATTATTAATTTTGGTAGTTAATTTAAAAAATAAATGTTTTATTCAAAAGCCAAAACCGCATAGGTAACAAAGTAATAAATGATTACATTGTGTTTTAAATATCTACTTGATTATTTCAAAGTGTAATATTAAAATAAAATATTATGACGTAAAAGTTTGAAGCCAACACGCCATAATCATGTTTGGATTTTTAAACGCGAGTTTGAAACCTTTAAACCTCGCATTAGATTAAATCCAATTACCCCAACATATTTCTACTAGATAAGTAAATATAGTGAAGTTAGCTGAAAAAGTTCTGATCCATTTTTCACCCTTTGCTATTTCCTGAGACCGGTTATAAATTTTTAAAAACAAAGCCGCCCCAATTTGCATATTATCACAGCGACGAAATTTAAAATAACGTTGCGTCGCTCACATACCTGCGATCTTTTGTAACCGGTCGCTAGTATGCAAATGTCACTCGTTTCCTATTCAAGATTTTAATTCACAGCTGCCATAACAATAACTAAAACTACCCCAGAAATCCCGCGATTTGATGCTAGATATAATTTCATTAGCGCCGATTTTCCAAATTTGGAATGGGCAAGAAACCCGCTTTTCCTCCGGGAACTCATTCCGGAATTTAATAAACACATCACGGTTGTTTCCAGAGCGGGTGCACATGGCAGTCTTGACTGACTATCATTAGTTTGACGTGTCGCAGACCCACCCCGTCGCAAAAAAATCACCGTTAAAATCATCTCCTCGCTGTGCGCAATTTCCCACCCCCTCGTTTTCCTTCCAGACCATGACTGCTCTCGCTAAGAAAGATGTCAGTCATTTATCAAGCGGGCCTGGGGAATCATTTTCTTCCTAAGTGATATTTTCAGGGTGCTAATCAGTCTTAGTAACCGCCCCGATCAATTACCGATTCTATCTGACACTTTTTCATCTCCTTTTTACACAATTTCATCAAAACATTCACGCATAATACGTTTTTGCTCTTTACACCTGACATCATCAGGAATTTTTTTGACGAACAGAGCGCCATCTTGTACACTATTTCTCTACTACTAAAACAAATATAATCAAAAATTAATTAACACACAAAAATAAATAATTTCAATCAATTGTTTTAAGTCTGAATTCTCCGCCTTAAATGAGCGACGAAAATCAAGCATGCGGTACTCCCAGCGCCCTCTGCTAGACGGTAGTCAAAGCTTTGACGCTCTAGAGAGTCGCTATACAGAGCGGCGCATCGAAGCGTACCTCGCCAGGGTTGTCCAAAGCCAGTACCCGGACGCGTATCACCGATACCGTTGTTTTCGTTATAAAGCATAAATTTTATGATACATTTTATTATTATAATAAAAATAATATTTATGTTACATGTCGATGATATTTTAATTTTAGAGTCTACTTTTAGTTTTATTGTTCATAACATTATGTTTCTTTGATGTGCTGTGTATACAATTTAAGTTTATATTATAGACAAAAGACGTAAAATTATAATAAATTTAATAACTTTCATTCATTTCCTC
>NW_025401069.1:12096205-12114243 GCF_015345945.1 Tribolium madens
AAAGAGTTTAAGTAAAAAACGTTTGGTTCCATACTTTTTATTCACCTGGTACATACTAAAATATTTAACATAACTAAAATAAATAGAAATAAAGTTAAATAAATAAAAACAATTTTACCAATTCAGAAACCTGTTATTTTAAAACAGATTTGAATAGAAATACAAAAATAATCCAATTTTGTAAAGTTACATTTACATTAGTATAAGAACTAGAATAAGAAATCACTCACTGTCATTTTTGCTATAATAGCCTGATTGCGTAGAAAATGGTTTATAGGACACAGGAAAATAAAACATTAAATTCGTCGCGACGTTTCGATACTTCAATTGTGTCTTCTTCAGGCGAAGAATTTTTGTTTTTGTTAACCAACAAAACAAACTGTATTCCCTGTGTCCTTTAAACCATTTTCTACACAATCAGGCTATTATATTTTTCAAGGACATTAAACACAAAATGGAGAATTTTTGCGATATTTTACTTTTGGTGGATTTTCTTACAAAAAAAATTGGTTGAACCTGAAAATAGTTTTTCTGCGTCTCCCATTTCGTGGCACTTTTCCTCCCTCCCAGCCCCATTTTCGTTGTTTCCCCAAATTACTTACCCGTTCTCGTTGATTATAATTTTTTGGCTTATGGACGTTGTTCCCGTCCTCGTTCCGGCGCGAACGTCTGCAATTTCTCTAATAATAGCCTCTCGACTCCTCAAAACCGATTTAACACACAATTGCCGGTTTGCAACGGACGTCGGTAAATTACCTCGATGAAAATACTCATCCCGCTCTATTTTCCGGCCTCTTAATTTCCCAAAATTGGCCTTCGGCTCGAAATTTTTCGCCAAACGCCGTGTTATTACACAACTATCGATTAGTTATGCAAACAAACAGCCGTCTAATTATAGTGATCGTAAGCTAATAAGGGTGTCTCATTTCGCATAATGTGTGCCAATTTGAATTCGCGAAAGCGGGTTTAGGACACGAACAATCATTTACACGGCACACCTGTGCACAGGAAGACAAGATTCGCCGTGAGAAATGCTCTTAATTGAACAATTAGCAAAAGGGAGTGAAATTCGATCGGGGTGGACCGGTGGCGTGGCTAAAGGCTGTTTTTGCTAACACAAAAACTTTACAAATTTAAATATTTGAGCTACTTTAAGGAAGAAGGCACGAAATGAACGGTACGATTAAAACGGACGTTATTGACTTGGGTTTCTCCTTTTTTGATCGAGATTTTAATAACTGCTAGATGAGGAAATTGCTTTTTTAATTCGCTTGTAATTAACTACAAAAGCCGATTCCGGAATATTTGCATCTCTATAAGAGCTAAAGTAGACTAAAAAATTATCATTCAATAGTAATCTACTTTATGAAACTCTTCTCCCAAAATTAGACTTTTTTTGGAAATTTTTCAAGTAGCATCAAACGCAAAACTTCGCTTCTTTTGGCACCTTAGAGTCAAAATTGTGGTATTATTTTACCCTTGAACATTGGAATGCTCTAGTTTTTATTTTTATTGTATTTACAAACAAATAATATATAACAGAACTCTAAACTGATGTTTGTCCTATTTCAACAAAGTTTCAGTAAAATAATATATTATATCACAACGTAGAGAAGAGATTTTTTTTCTCGAATTTTTTATAGCTGAGCTGCAAGGCTATAAAAATCTTTTCCACCGTGTTTTAAAAAATATTTTTTTACTACCAGCACATTTATTACATCGGTAAAAAATATAACCTTACTTAATGAACACGTTGTTTCAGACGTAACAAATCGTAATTCACAACTATTACTTTTGTTTATTTATGATTACCTATAGTAATTAATTACTTACCTGAATTATTAACATAAGTTGGAAGTATTAATTTATTCTTATCGTAAATGAGCTTGTGCCATTTATTTCTTACTTCTGCATCTCTTGAAGGACTTTTTTCAAGCAATATTTGTTAAAATAACATAGAAATTGCAAAAAAATGGAAAAGTGTTAAACTTGCTCTACTACCGGTAGCATTTTAACAAGAGAGAAACCCATTTGTTGTCTTATAAGTTTCGACAAAGACAGAAGAACTAGAGGTGGGGTTATTCTGATGTTTTTAATGAGAAAGTTTAAGTATTTTTATTTGATTTTGCATTAATTTTATCTCAAAATGCCTCCGGCAGTACTTGTAATGGTAACAGTTTTAAATAATAATAATTTAGGTATATTTGTATCTATGTAGTATCCTCCGAAATCGGTGTCTACAAGTACTCATCTCTAATCCATTATTGCTCTTTGTCAATAATAAAAATAATTTTTGACCACTAAAGAAAAACAAAACAACTTCACATCCTTTCCTCAAACTAAATATTGATACTTTTTTCAACTATAGTAGTGAAAAAAAGCATTTCTTAAATTAAAAAAAAAAAAAKAAAAAATTAAATTAGGGCCAGTTTTATAATTAAATTAATGGGACTTTAAAGTTAATATTAGTTTAGAATGTAAAATTTTTGTCAACAGGTCCGCAGTAATCAGCACATTCTAAACAACATTTAATTTAAAGCTCCTTTAAATTCAATTATGAAAATAGACCTTAGATTTCCATAATTATGACAAAAAATGTTAAAAAAAATATCCATGATAATCTTTTAATTATGAGGAAATAAATATTGCAAAAATGTATTTTCCTTATTAACAAATCAGTAATAAAAAACAAAATTGTGGCCTAAAATTTTACTTTTGTGTAATTTTCTTCCATGTTGTGTTAACTTTTTTTTTTTTTATTTCTAAGCAGTACATTACTCATTTTACTTATTTTAATGCCACAACATTTATGTCTTCGTACAAGAATTTTTACAGCTACTCGTAAATAAGTTTTCAAGAATTTAGATTTCGAAAAGCCATTAATTATAAAAACGTTAAATACTTGAATTATTTGACTTTCAATCTTTTGTTACTACATATCCAAAGGTAGTTTTACAAATTTTATAGATATGTCGTATTTCTAGAGTCAATTTTTGTTCTTAGCTGATCAATAACTCTAGTTTTCTTGATAAAATATTATTTTTTTTATTATTTTTTGTTCGTATTTATAGGAAAAGATGAAATAAAACAACTATTTACCTTGTAATAATTATTTTTATTGGCTATTTAATTTATTAGAAATATACATCCATTTACAACACAAAAATATTATTCAAATCAGAAGAAATTATAGTAAGAATAATTTGAAAATATTTAATAACATGCAAAAACTAAGCTAAGATTTGTAATCTGCGAGATTAATTCGAATATTCTCAGTTTCCTTTCTACTAAATTTCCTCTTCCATGTTAATGGAAAAAAATTCTTAAGCAAAACCCGAGGGGAGTTAACTCTGGAATTAGTTGTACCTACATACAAATTTATTTAATGGAATTTAATCAAAATTACTTAGAATTATTTGTAATTACTGAAATTATTCTTGAATTCCTGAATTTTTTTTTGAATTATCGAATATAAGTTTTTTAAAAATTACGTTGAATTTCTTAGAATTTTCAGAATTGATATGAAATTAGAGGAATTATTTTGGAAATCAGAAATTAACCTGAAACCAATGGAATTACTAGAATTTCGATGAAATTTTTCTGAAATTATTAGATTTTTTTCAATTACTAATTTTTCTGGAGATAATTTGAGGAATTAATTTGAAATTATAAGAATTACTGCAATTAAGGAGTTTTTTTTTAGAAGTGGAATTAGTTGTGCATATTTTTTTAAGTTAAATACCCCTTGGCAAAACCAATACTTTCGTTTTCCCATAAATTCGTAGCACTTATTCCTGTAGGATAAAAATATTTGTTGTGTGCCTAATCGCGTTCGGCGAGTCCATGAGGCGTGCTGATAAGTCGTTCCTGGTTCAATATTTGCCGATTCAATTTCCTCCGTTCGTATTCCTTGCATTTAAAAATCTTTATTATGTACATAACCGGGGCTATTTTTAATCAAAGTGGAAAGTCGCGAGAGCGTTTATCGAGCGCCTCCGGATCGCTGATGGTGCAATGCGGCCCTCCGATAACGCTCTCGAGCCTGCTGCAAAAAGGGGTAAAAATGTCTTGTCAGATGCCATCAGCATCCCTCGCCTGTCTCTGACAACACCACCCTTGTTATTTACACCGCTGAGGAGACTCAGGTGACCCGCTAATGGCCGCCACTTTTTGCATTTTAATCGAATTCAAGAAGACAATCACTATGTAAATATCGCCGTCTACTTATTTGTTCGTAATTTACTGTTATGGTCCGAGGGCGAGGGTTGCGAAAAATCAATCCGTGAAACGAGGATGAAATTCGGACGATTTGTGACAGGATTTCGGCTAAGTACTCGAGGCCGGGGGGCGGTTTTTTACCTATGAGATATCATCTCGGGTCGGATCCGTTTCAAGGTGAATAGACGACCCTTGATCGTATTTGAATTTTAAATGAGAGATTATTGGACTCGCTGAAACAAAACTGATAGCGAATTTCCGTGCAATCAACTTCGCTGAATCGTAAACGCACTGATTTCGGACGACATGTGGCGCAAAGCGAAACTTGCACGAAAATAATATCAGATAATTTCATTTTTTTGTGATTATCACATGCGTAATAAATCAAAATGGAAACAAATGTGAGGATTTTTGGCCCCCATTTCTGGAATTCTTCCAAAAAATTAAATTTTTTTAATTGCTTTTTTAGAATAAAACATATTTTCAAGATAAAAATTAGTTTTTTTCTGAAAAAAGCCTCATTACTCGACATTTCGCCGTGGCATTTTTAGAAGAAAAGTAAGAAAAGAGAATAACAGAAAACGAGTTAAAATTTTTAGAATTTTTTTTCAAGAATTTCTGTAACGTAGCGTTGGAAATACTAGACGTAAAAATGTAAACCATTACGGACAATTTAAAAATATGTTCATAAAAACAATTCTGCATAATGCAATAATAAATAATCGATTTCACATTATTCAGACTAAAAATACAGATCTCATATTTAAAAAAAACGACGTAAAAAGTAAACACTTTGTAATTATTTGCAAATACACATATTTAGAGGGGGTCCAAAAGTCTGTAAACGATTTTATTCTGGCGAAACTGTCAATTTTTTTGGCAAATAAATTTATAGGTGAGCAATGGCTATAAAAATGCTATTCAAAAAAAAGATTATTAATTAATTGTTATTACTTACGAGATGAACATAGTAACCATTTTTTTTAATGGGAACCTACCACATTTTTTTTTTAGACAACGAGCTTGTTACAAGAAAGTTTTGACAACAGATAAAGTTTATAATTTTTTTAACATAAATTGTAACATTTTCAATAAATATTTTTGTACATTTATAAAATGCATAAACATATCTTTGTAAACCAATAAATATAAAAAAACCGTTTTTATTTACGAAAAAAAATATTAATATGGTAATCTCAAAAGTTTAAACAATTAATTAAAATAAGTTTACTTCAAAAAAAATCTCTAATTTTTGTAAGTCAGACATATTTTTAACAAAAAAGTTTACAAAAAAAATTTGCACAGCAACAATTCTTGTAATAAGCTAATTGCCTAAAAAAAATTATGGTAGGTTTCCATTAAAAAAAAATTGTTACTATGTTTATCTCATAAGTACCTATAAAAAATTAAGTAATTAATATTCAATTTTTTTATAGCATTTTTATAGCCATTGCACGTCTATAAATTTATTTGACAAAAAAATTTATAGTTTCGCCAGAATAAAATCGTTTTCAGACTTCCAGACGTGTAATTTTTTATCAAAGCTTCTTTAAGCCAAAACAAAGCAATTAACCCTAATATTCTGTTGTAACAAAATGCTTTTTTAACAAGATATGGAGTGTTAAATTTTAATTTTAATGTTTTATTTTATTTTAACGATTTTCTGTCAATGTATGGAGAAAAATTTGCAATGGTTATTTACTGGAGCTCCAATAATCGCATTACTGCGGATCATTTCTTGAACACCAGTTTTTAAGTCTGAAATTTGTAAAAATTTCTGAAATTTTGGAATTTGTAAA
The DNA here is from genome assembly GCF_015345945.1 of Tribolium madens. Classification (NCBI taxonomy): domain Eukaryota; kingdom Metazoa; phylum Arthropoda; class Insecta; order Coleoptera; family Tenebrionidae; genus Tribolium; species Tribolium madens. The sequence continues at coordinate 12,102,223 of NW_025401069.1, forward strand.
AATTATAATGTTTAGCAAGTGTATGAAGGGCTAGTACAACGATATCACGTTTGTGTTGAATCTGGAGGAAAGTATTTTGAACACTTGTTATAATTTTCTATATGAATTTTGTGTTTATTATAACGTATTTACAAATTACACGAATGATTACCATTCAATTCACAGAAATAAAAATGTTTTTTTTCACTCTATATTTTTTTAAGAAAGCATTTTGTCACTAAGGTATATTAGTGTTAATTGCTTTGTTTTATATAAGTTCAAAAAGTTACAATAAAAGTACAAATTCGAAATTTTGCATCTTTTTTCAAGGTATAATATGTGTTTTTGTGTGCCCGTTTCAAATTTTTTCTCTGTCACATAAAAATAAATATTACGCTAAAAAATAAATAAAACAATCGAAAATATACCTGAAAAATATTTTTAAATCAGTATCATATTCTCTTGTACGTTTTTTTAACTTTGACAAAAATTGAAAGCATACTTGAGAAGCAGACCTGCTTCCAACAAAATAAAAAAAAAAGTTTTTCTGTTAAGTTCAGATTTTCATAAACTATCTTTTGTGGTGACATTTTCTGGACTTTCCAAACTTCTTTTCAAACTATGTCTCGTGTTTTTTATCTTTTAAGTTAGTTTTGTATTTATGTTTCTCTTCCCACTGTTCTGACTTAAAACTGATTTGTGATAAAAAAAATGTCATTATTTATTCTAATTTCAACGCTCAAAAATTCTTAGAAATATCATTTCAGAAAGTTAAAAAACGCAAACATAACAAGCCTCTGTTTTCCGTTTCAATGGAGAAATGTTAAAAAATTATTTTTAATATGACATTAAATAAAACAATTCAAAAATATTGTTTTTATTATTTACACTTTTATTTGTTATTAGTTCTCTATCGTAAGTTAAATTGTAATCAAAATTTTAGATAATTATTATTATTAACATAAATTATTGCTCTCCTAGTACAAAATATGACTATAGATTATAATTTGTTGTAACAACCAATTATAATTTTAATTATTACTCTGTTTATAATCAAATCTAACATCTTAATAAACCCGAGTCTGAACCCAAATTAGGTACAACTCGCAACTGATAAAGCCAATAAATGTTGATTTATTTAATAAAAAGCAAGTTTTGATGACGTCCAACCAAATTAACATTGTCAAACTAGATAAAGATAAATTTCGAAATTTATCATCACTCAACCAATCAATTCTCCGACTTCCAGTGTCTCAAATTAGCTCCACAGTCATTTAAACCTGTCAGATCCGTAAAAACTCGATTTTTTTTTCAATTTCAGCGTACAAATTGCTTCTGACTTTCGAATCTGGTTCCATTTATATGCATATTACATGACGACATTACTTTAATGGTCTCCAAACTGATAACAACATTTTTTTCCACTTGGGTATTACTTACTAAAACTCACAAAGAAAATTCGAATGTAAAAAGTGTATCACTGGCTGGAATTAGGGTGCTGAAAAGGGTTTATTGATTAAAGAAGGATGCATCCCAACCCTTTTCTTTCAAGGCCCGCTACGACCACTCGACAGTAAATCAAACGTGATAATTACAGCCCCTGCGTCCCCACAGACGCAGCTTTGAACGGAAAATAGTAAAACACAATTACTAGACTCATATTAGAAAGCGCCATGTTGAGAAAGTAGATTGAGTCCGGGTATAAAACCAACATTTTTTAATTAAATGAGGAAAAGAGGAAAAAATTAGAGACAAAATCGTCGCCCGTTGCGATTTTCATGTACACCCGGGGAAAAAGCTATTCACCAGTCTAACTTTCTGCTCACACTGCGCTTTGTTGCAATAGTGTTTCCGACTAACTAGTTGGAGAGCAGGTAATTATTAAATGGTGATTATAATGATTTGCAAAATGACACTAAGCAAATTTTAGAGAAAAAAATGCATGCCTATGTATTTTACCTTTACAAAATTTTTGTGATTTACTTTTAATTTTATTAAGAAATAGCTAGTTTTTTCCCTTTTTTGTAATTATTTTTTTTACTTCTAATCAAACCAAAAAACCCAAAGTGGTAAATTAAATGCCATAATAATAATAATAATAGCTAATATTATACAGTATGTCCCCGGATTTTCTTATTTTACGCTAACACTGCAAAAGAAAAACATTTTTTGTTTCACCTGAAACCAGTAAGTCTGTAATTTTAAAAGTTCATTATTTTCACTCAGTGGAAAAATTTAATTTTTCTCTTGATTTTGAGCTTGTAATAACTAATAACACTATCAGGGCCGTACCCAAGGGGGGGTTTAGGGGGTTCAAACCCCCCCCCCCCCCGAAATGCTGAGCACTTTGTTATAAAGTGTTATAAGTGTTAAAAATTTAGTTTTTTTGTTATTTTAATGAGTTAATTTTAAATTTTTGTGAATTAATTTTGAATTAATTTTTCATGTGTTAATTATACAGTGTTTCATTTTTATTGTTAGGTACAAATTTAAATAGTTTATAGAATATTTAATTTTAAGATAAAAGTGTTTTGAAAAATGCCATGAAAAGGAGTTACACCCCCTAAAAAAGGTACGTTGTTTAAAGGAATTTTCCTAATATTTCAGAATAGATAAAATTACAAAATTTCGTTCTATGTTACAAAATTTGGTTATATGTACACCCAAACAAATGCCAAATAACAAAATTTTTAATCAGGGGCGTCCTAAACGGTAAAACAAATTTAATTTTTAATTTTTATGCTGTTTATGGTCTGTAATATAAATTTTAATAAATAAAAAATCCGTAAATTGTATCGGAAAAACACAAAAGACCTTTTTTTATGAAAAACTATGAAATTTTGTTGCTGAAAGTGGCAAGAAACCACAGAAAAAATAGTTACAGTAAATTTTTACCCTAATCCCATCTAGTTTACGAAGCACCTAATTAAAAATTTCAACATTTTATTTGTTACTTTTGTGAGTTAATTTGTATTTTTTTATGTTTAATTAGGATCTCTTATTTCAATTTAAAATAAAAACGTGTACTTAGAGATTTTTGCTTTTTAATCCGTCTTCTTTCATTTCATTTTCATGGACCAACAAGAAACCCCCCGAAATAAAATCCTGGTTACGGCCCTGAACACTATAGTCTACAAACAATAACATGTTTAATATACCTTTAATCGAATTATTATTATGTTAACTTACCTTTAATTAAACAAAAATAATTGTTAAATTTTTCTATTACGTCACACTTTTTTTTGTTACAGACGATAATTTTTCTGCTTTCTGCACAAATGCCTCCGATTTAAAATTTATTTAAATTCAAATTGTTGCTGAATTATTGCAAAATTATTACTATATAGGTCTTAAAAACATCTCACTCGCATTTGGACTTCTTTTCTAAAAATTTAGGGAGCATGAGTGACAAACAAGACGAGCGTTTTCATCAAGATGTGAAGGGTTTTCAAAGATCGACACGAAGGTTTTTGGGATGAAAAAGTAACTTTTTCTGCATCACGTGAGAAAAAGTTCGCTTACGCAACAATGTTGTAAGTTTTTTGTTGTTTTTGTGGGTAAGCCGCTGGAATGGTACATTTAGTGTCGCATCCGGCCGCAACCGCCCCCGTTCCGCATTTGTATTCTCAATTTAACTTGGCTCGTAAAGGGTTGTAATGGGTTCGGTTTAATCGATCGGTCATGTGACCGGACCGGGGGTTTAGCGACCGCGATTTATATCAGTTCGCCACGCGAAAACAACAAATATATTAAAATTGCCAACTAATATGACAAATAAAATCGAGCCGTGCTGGGCACCACGTCGAATCGATAAAACAACACAAACTATAGAGAAAATCCCCCAACGTAAAGGAAACGACCACGATTGGCTCCTGCGATGCAGCGAGGGAAAAAATGCGTACGAAGGGGGGTGGGATTAACATAAAGCGACACGAAAAACACACCCCCCGAAAAATCGACACGAGACGCTTTTTCAATGATCGGTGCGTGACTCCATTTTTCAATTTCGCCAGCTTTGAGGGCTTCTTATTTGCGCACCCCCTCGCGGTCCTGTAATGATCTTATACCCAAAGTTACTTCAACTTTTTTAATCAGCTACGAGTTTAATTATGGAAACGCCGTAAGTCCTCGACTTCGCTCAGGCCTTACAAGGGCTGCGGTCGCAAAACGTTCATCGGATGTTATCCCAACGTCAAAAAAACTCCAACCAGAGACTAAAAAACGAGAAAATTACGATTTAACCACATTTTCGTAAAAACTGCCGAACAAAATTTGAAATGAGATAAATAAAATTAAATAAAATGATCTTTGAATTAAAATGCCCTCGGCTCCCTTCGGTCGCCTCTGGCGTAACCTACATTCTTGGAGTTAACGCTATTTATTCCAGAGATGCTTACAAATCATTTCCTACAGCCTAAATTAATAATTACATAAAAAAAGAAAAATTTGTGAAATATTATCAAATAATTTGTCAATTCATTCAATTTTAGGGTAGTAATTGGTATTTCATTTATTTTATTTTTGGGAGAATAAATTACCAGCTTACTAAACAAACACGAAAGAATAAGGCGTTACTTTATTGTCTGCTAAAAAAATATTTATTATTTTATTGAAAAAAATAATAGTATATTATTTTATTAGGAGTAAAAGTGATACTTTATGTGGCGAAGCTGAACGTTTATTTTACCGAAGACAATGAGTCACATAAACTCACTTTTACTCTAAATAACGTACGTATACTATTTTATCCGTATTATTATCCAGAGTAAAAAGCAACGCTATAAATAGCAAGTAAATAAACTAAATAATCAGAATTTCATGCGTTAGTATCAAAATGTGTGTTAAGATAACGATTTAACCATATTTCTGTAAAAACTGCCGAACAATATTTGAAAAAAATATTTAAATTAAAAAAATAATTTCGAATAAAAATGCCCTCGGCTCCCTTTAGGCGCCTCGTTTATTCCAAAAATGCATACAAAACATTCCTTCCTACAGATTAAATTAATAATAACATAAGAAAATTATAAATTGTGTAAAATCAAATAAGTTGTAAATGCATTCAATTGCAATTTTAAGAGTAAATTTCGGTATTGCATTTATTTTATTCCCGAGAGAATAAATTACCAGATTATTAGGCAAACACTTTATTCTCTGTTAGAAGAAAAATATTTGTTATTTCATTAAAAAATAATAGTATATTATGTCATTAGAAGTAAAAGTGATAGTTTATGGGACAAAGCAAATAATTCAACTTAGTCACATAAACTCACTTTTATTCAAAATAACATATACTATTTTATTTATACTTTATACGTAAACCTATTCAGATGAAGAGTATAAAGAGCAACGCTATAATTAGAAAGTAAATAAACAAAATAATCAAGACGTCACGCGTTAGTGTCAAAATTTGTGTTAAGATTTTCGAAAGTGTTTATTGATGACTAGCACAGTTAGTAGTGCAAAATATAGAATACTGATGATCTACAGAAATTGCTAAAGCAATAAAAAAGACAAAAAAGAGACAACATTGGTAGGTAAAAGTAAAAACGCTTAAGCGAAAAAACGGAGTTTTTACTCCATGTCTAAAAGGTTAAACTTTAGTCTTAAAACTCACAAAATATTTTTCAACGACAAATTTAGAGATTATGATTATGAGATTCTTATTTAAGTGCTCTTTTTGTTTTTTTGCAAATTAATAAAACTTATTTCGCCAATTTTCTCAATACTATAATAACTTTCGACAAAGAGAAACAGAATCAGGTATTTGTAAGGTTTTTATGTAAGTTTTTCAATCAAATGATTGATTTTTAATACTTTCTTTAGCTGTAAAAAACTTAGATACTATCATAATCGTCGTAAAAAATTTATAAGACACGACACACTTCTAAAATAGTATATTATTTATAAAAAGAGAAAAATGCATGATTACTTTTGAGGTGCCGCTTATGGCACTAAAGAAATAATAATATTTATCTCCAATGTGGTGTATATACTATTTTTTGCACGACTTGACTTTAAAAACCCAAGAAATTGGCTGTAATTCTTTATTTTACGTCACTTTTGTGACGTTTGCGAATAAAATAATTTTATATACCTATAGTTTCGCGCAAGACTTGCACCTAGTTATCATCTAGTTTTTTATTTTTAATATTAGGTATTTATTATTTTATTGTAATTTGACTTGTTTCAGAAAACTTTTTTTGTAAAATTTCAATAAAGACAATAGCAACAGCAACATGATTTAAACGTTAAGTAAATTGTTTTATAAAACTGAGAAAACAAGAGCTTTTTGCTCAAATTATTAAATAAAACAAAGCGTCTCAGTTTTGTTTCAAAGTGCAAATACCCATGAACGCAAATCCTGCGCCCCTTGGTTTCGCGTTTTTGAACTTTTTCCCTTATTTCCATCGTCCCCTTCCAGCTTTTATTTCTTTCGTTTTTCAGTTGAACTGTCAATAAGACGACCAACTTCTGAAGTCGACGGTTTCTAATTAGAGTAAAATAAAGATTAAGCTTTCTATTCGCGAATCGTTTGATGGTTTACGTTCCGGGACAAGCAGATATCGTTTTCTGCTAATTGACTGCAAGATTGTCGACATCATTATCTAATTAATGCTCCACTTCGTATTCCCAATCGATTCTTCTTCTTTATCGGTGCTTTTTTATTGTTTTATTGCAACGCGACCGCAATCTCGAGGGTGATTTATGCTTTTTCCTCGTTTCAACAAAAGTTTATTAGCTTGATCTCGCCATGTTTCACGCTGGTAATTACTCCTCTGTTACTCTTCTTTTAAAACGATAAAAAGTGATCTTTTTAACCGCAATTAAATCATCATTTTTCTCTTCGAAAACCGACATTGTTCCACGACGCCATATTAAAACCGCCATTAATATTTAATTAAAGTGGAAAAAATCCTCACATTATGCGACTTCGACGTCACCCTCACCGGCCCCGTCATGGAAACATCACCTGAAGCGTCGCGACGCCGGGAAAAGAATCGCCATGGCAACGGCTAGAGGGGAGCTTTTTAAGAATGTAGGAGGGTAGCGTCGACCAACGCCCTTTTTTACGCCATCTTACTTTTTTATTATCATCGTCGTTATTATTTTTTCTCCCTTTGCATCAGGGATGTGTGTCTTGTCGAATTTCGCTCACGTTTTTAAAAATTCCGTATGGCAGAGGGAAAGCTCATAATTTGGCGAGCTTTCTTCGGATGCCCTCCGTTTCATTAAAGCTTCTAAATGAAGCAATTTACGATGAAAAGAAATAGCAATTTGCAACTCGGCTCGATAATGAGCGGGCGTGCGTCCGATGTTTAACAGCTTTCGCAGGAGGCGGAAGCTCTTTTCCCGGGAAAAATCGGCGCGAGCTTCCGACGTCTCGAAAAAGTCGCCTTTTCCTAAAATAAAACTACGCAAACTTGCCTCGCGTGGAATAACCGAATTTCAGATAAAACTAACGAACCCGTCAAACTCGCAAACTTCATTTTGCCCAATCAAACAGAAATCGAGTTTGTTTAGTCGGAGGCAGAGTATAACGAAATTTCGTGTATTGCAAATATTGACCGGCATTTGACATAATTGTTTTTGGAAGTCGACGATATTTGTTACAGAGAGACGCCGAAATGAGGAAATATTTCGTTATTACGAATTATTAAATTTACTCTCCCTCGCGTTTGCAAAGAGGCTACATGGGAATTTCTTCACGGTAATAATTGCTAAATCCGTGTTTAATATTCAAAAGACGTTCAGGGTGGCCTTGATGTTGACTTTCCAGATGAAATTCATTGAGACAACCGAAGATTCGGAAAATTTACCAATAACTGTTTTCTCACAGAAAGCAAATCTTTTTAACTCTTAAAATAAAAGAAAAAAACGGGGCCCATTTACTTAAAAAAAAATGAGTACAACTAATTCCAATTCCAAAAGAATCACTAAAATTCTATTAACTTCTATAATTTTAAATTAATTCCTATAGTTCTTAGAAATTTTACTTAATTAAAAAAATATCTCCCATAATTCCTGAAAAATTTCAGTAATTTACAATTTATTTCAGAAATTCACAAATAATTACAATAATTTCAAAACAATTTTTAAAATCAGTTTAATAATTCCTTCAGAGTTCGGAAAAACCGCAACGTTTGCTTCATTTATTCCATGAGATTAAAGAACAATAAAATAAAATAAAAACAAGGAAAAAAGTTCTATTATAATAAACAAATTAATGAATAATTTGCTATAATAACTGTGTGAATTCTACTCTATTTTAAAAAGGGAAAAAGGAAACAAAATAATAAGCAACGCAGAAGTAATAAATTAATTAATTAAGTAATACAATAATTCGGTTCACATAACGTATAAGTAATTCTATTTAATAAAGTTAACTTTCTGTAAAGTAACTATAATATGTTTTGATAACAAAAAACAGAACAGAACAGAAAGCGAATTAAATCAAAATTAAGTTAATCGCGATTAACTTCAAAATCCTGAAATCTGATGGTTGTTCATCAAAATTCAACCAATCACGTAACGAATTAAATTTAATTGCAATTAAATATTTAATTCCGCTTCTATAAACCTACCCTAAATCTTAAACTTTTAAATATAGTCATAATTAATCTTTTTTTTAATTCGTACGAATTATTGGACCGATTTACAAAACATTTACCTAATTACAACCGAGATTAATATGACGTTTAATAATGCAAATATCAAATAATTAAATTCGATTTTGCTTAATTTTAAATTAAAATTTAATTCGCTTTCTGTAAAATGATTTTATTAATCTAATTGGGCAGTTGAATGTTATTATAATTAACTACCACTAAAAACTAGTAAAAAAATTAATTAACTAAGTACATATGTATTTTTTTATTTTTACAATTTTTCATTATTATTTTTCAAAATGAGTCAACTCATATAACAATAAGAAAAAACCTGAATAATCTTATCAAGAAGCAACCAGATAACCGGAAACTGTTTTAAAGACCAAAAATTGCCTTAAGAAATTTTATTTTTTATTTTTTATTTTATTTTTTTTTGCCTTTTAAAATTTTATCAAAATCGTAATGTTTTCTAGTTACTTCTTATCAAAAATGGGTGATAATTCTTACATCCACTTAATACAATACTAACAAATATTTTCAGTAGAAACTTTCAAAATCTGATAACTAAATATTTTCAGAGAGAAGAATATTACATTATATCTTAACGACAAAAAATATTTTCCAAGAAACACAAAAAATAGAAATTCAATAAAAAAGTACATCTAATTAAAACCTGAATTATCAACAAAAACTATAGAGCAAAGCGTTTATTTTAATCATTAACTTTAATAAAATAATAATTAATAAAAACTAAAGTATCATAAAAACTATAATCGGGTTTTGAGAGTAAAATTTTATTTTGTTTTTAAGTTTTGTTTTTTTTTCAAAATGACAACTTAAATGATTTTTTTTTTTCATAAAAAATTAATAAAATGCAGATAGTTGTAATCCTTAAATCATGTAGCCTTGATAAAAAAGGTTTTATAATAGTTGTCATTTGAAAAAATTAAAAATTTTGCTGAATTCAATTACAGTACTTATCATTCATCAATAAGTTTTTTAAAAATAATAAACAAGTTTAAACAAAAAACGTTTGATTTTATATACTCTTTGTTCACCTCGTATATTAATGATTAATTAATTTAATTAATGTGAATATGTTTGTATATGAACTGCTATAATCTATAATTTAAATTAATAGTATATTATGTTATTAATAGAAAAAAATCATAGTTTATGTCGCGAAGCTGAACGTTTACTTTGCCGACCACAATAAGGCAAATAATTCAGCTGAACCAAATAAACTCGCTTTTATCCGAAAACATATTTAAGAGTAAAGAGCAGCACTATCATTAACAAGCAAATGAACAAAATACATAATAAAGATGTTTGCAAGTAATGAAATCATAACAACGCTTATTAACAAACATCATGCGTCAGTATCGGAATTTGTGCTGAGATTTCCAAAAATGTTTATTAATTTAACTAGTGCAGTTAGTAGTGCAAAATTTGGAAGCTGATGATTTTCAATGTACCTCTCGAAAAATTAATAAAGCAGCAAAAAACACAAGAAAAAAAACAACATTGGTAAATCTCCTAGTAAAAGTAAAAACGCTTAGACGCAAAAATAAAATTTTTACCTCATGGCTGAAGAGTAAAACTTTTATTTGTGATATTTACTCATAAAAATGGTTATATCTGTGACGTTTGCTAATAAATAAGATGAAATTCAAAGCTTGTTTAAGTTTGCTGATGCCACTTTATTAAATTGTAAATAAAGAATATATTCAAGCAAATCTTAATTAATTTAAGAATTACCTATCTGTTTTAACGGAACGAAAATGATCCGATGTAATTAACGAAAACCATTTGAAAGCCATAATTAACATTATTTACCTCCTAAATGTGCCGTGTCAATTACGCTCCCTTTCCAATATTTTGATTACAAAGTAACTTCGGTTTTTTTTTCCACCCAACCCCAGAAACGTGTCTATTCGCAAGAACAACAATCCCTATTTACCCCACACAGAGAAGCTCATTTACACGGTAAACAATCCGAATCGAATCCCCCAATCCCGCAAAAAATCACTCGCTTCCCATTTTCGGTTAATCTTTATCGAAGTAATTCTCGTCATTATCTCTGGGATTCTGTGCTCCAAAACCCCACACAAAAAAATCCCCGAACAAGTGTTACAGAACCATCATCATCAATAGTGGCACGTGCCGACCACTCCAGTCGATAAATATTTTTACCTGCCAATCTACCTGATCGAGACCCAATTGATTTCGTGATCGCAGGGGGGCCCCATATTTTTCCTCGCCTTCTAGATTACCATACGTCGTAAAAGGAAAAAAATCGCGTATCCTGTTTAACATGTTGTTAAATTATTTGATAATATCGCACGCCAGCTGCTCGCCGTGAAACATAATATTGCGAAAAAATTTTAATTATTAGAGCAAATTCCGTTTTTATTCTGGCTTGTCTCTGACAGATTAAGTCTTGTTTTAAATTAAGACCGGCCCTTAATCCCTATTGACGTTAACGGGGAATAAGTGGAGTGGGAATAGAACAATGCCGACTTCAATTAAAATAATTTAATAATAAAAAAAATTCGAAAGGAATGAGGGGACGCGCTCGCTAATTCGACGGAACGACGGTTGCAGCGAGGGTGGAAGAAAAGATTTTTTTATCGGGCGATAAATAAGAACATGAACAAGGTACAAATGAAATGAAAAATAAAATGTTTGGCGATTAATTTAATTTATGGGCCACAGTGCATTAGCTACAAGTAATAGAGCTTTTATCGTTACAGGCATCCATCATGGACGAAATGAGGAGCGAGGGGATGAAATTTTTTCGACTAGAGTAACAAGGATCACGACAAAATGGTGCAAAAAATACAAATTTGGGTGTTTTGACGCGCTTTGGCACGAAAATGCCAAAACAAGCAATTTTCCACCCGAATTCAATCTAACTTTAACTTTTAATGAACAACTTCATTTCTGAGATTTCTCCATTAGTAAATATTTCTCACAGAAATTTTATCAACAGTTAATCACGTTTCCTCGTTAGTTCCACTTTCCAGGCTTATTATTCGCTCTTTCGGAAAAATTTTAGCAAAAAAGCCTGCTCGTTAAAAATTTATTCTAGAATTATCTAAATCTACTAAAGTAAAATTCCAGTTAAAGCAATGATTAAGTAACCAAACATTGTAAAATGTAGGTTTTTTTTATCTTTATGACCAGATTTTATGATAAAAAAAATTAAAAAGAAGAAATATAGCGATCAAATAAATTTAGTAAGTTAGCAAAATTACAACCGTTATGATAAGAAAATCAAACAATAATAAAATGTAAATTTTTTACAAGTACCTACTTAAAATACAGTTTTTGCTGTTTTTGGACGAAGCAACAAACAACATTTTTTTGTTAAACCTCCATTCAAACCTCTTATTATGTTTTCCCGAAAATTTGTAATGGTAAAAAATAAAAA
>NW_025401069.1:12115080-12122173 GCF_015345945.1 Tribolium madens
TTAGTTTTTTTAGTTCTTTAAAAAAAAAGTAAAAAGTCAGACAACTAGTAATTTTGTCTTTAAAATGTAAATAGTAAACAGAACTGTTTGCTTTTTGATTGAAAATTAAGTCAACCTCAAAAACATACAAGAGAAGAAAAAAATATTTAAAACGAATAATCACTAAAAAAAATTTAAAAGTCTTTATACCGAATCAAATATAAACATATAAACTGTCGATAATTTTTTTTTCAAAGATGTGTAAAACATCAAAGACAAACTTAACAAAAATTTGTAGGAAAAATAAATTAAAGAAATCAAAACAGATCTGTTTTAAACATTTCGGCTGGTATTTAGTGGTTAAATTCATCATTTATGTTTACATTAAATTCATGATATTGCTCTTAGCAGTAGTAGAAAAAAACTACTTCTTACAAAAAAAAAGTTAAAAAACCATCCACGAATTTGAGTTGTTATTAGACTGCTTTTCCACCCAAGAAATTTATAAATTATATCTATAAAGTGAATAATTATCTATCTTAAAACTGGTTAACTTTAGAAAAATAAAAGCTAAAACCTTAATTTTAAGACGTAAATAAGTTTAAGCCATCAGATTTAAAATAACCCGTAATTAGATAAAAACGCAATAATTTTTAGCTAAGAGTTTATTCTTTCTTAATATAATAAAAAAAAAAAATTATACTTAACTATTTGCAGTTTCTAATGTAAAAAAACCAACAGAGGAATAACCAACAGAGTTAAAATTTCTTCTTTACAGTTTTTAGAAAAGAAGCAAAAGTCAGATATAAAATTGACAAACTAAAACGGTTAGTTGTGTTTTAAAAATTCTAATAATAATAATAATAATAATAACTTTATTTAACGGTAATATCCTTTACATTAAGTAGTGATAAAATTATAATAGAAAACAAATAACATATAAACATAATTAAAGAATACTAAATGACTAACTTAACGAAACTTTTAGAAAACGCTTGAAACTATTAAAGGATATAAAATTAAAAAAGTCCAACTTGACACTGTACATGTTACAAATTCTTAAAAGATCATTTAGAGGAGAATTAAACAGATAATTATTGTGTGCAAACGAAATTTTGAATAATTGGTTTGATCTACTATTATACTGTGGAACGTGAAAATTAATTAAATTTAGTATTGACGTATCATTAATCAAATTATTTAAAAGTTTATAAACAAAACATAAAGCCTGATAACTTCTTCTAATTTTAAGTGTAGAAAGAGACATATAATTTAAGGAAATATTGTAATTATCTTGCACATAATAAGGCAGCAAACATTTTATATATTTAAAAAACTTAAACTGTATTGCTTCAAGCCTACCAACATGAATTTTGTAATTTGGATTCCAGATTATCGAACCATATTCGTACGTGTGAAACAAATAGCATTTTGATGGAATTAAAATTTCTAAAATCACGACAATAACGTTTTATGCAGCCAAGTGCCTTATTAGCTCTACAAATGATACATTCAAGGTGTTGAATAAAAGTTAATTTACTATCAAGTAATATACCTAAATCTCTCACAGACTGTTTTACTGTAATTTTTTTTAATTTTTTTCAAGAAATGAACAGATCTGATTGAAAATTAAGTCAACCTAAGGAACATACAAGAGAAGAAAATTTTTTTTAAGGACAATCACTACAGGAAAGTTTAAAAATCTCGACACATTCTTCAATTTTGAAAATTTTTTAATTTGTTTAAAAATACGTAAACTCACATCACCTTCTATACTATATACTACCCCCAACATCATCAATAAATTTCGTCTTAAAAGTTAAAAAAATAAACAGATCTGTTTATTTTCTAGAATGACAATGAAAGAAAATAAAGAAATTACAAGAGAAGAAAACAATGTTTAAAAAGCACACGAAGCACAATCACTAGGAAAGTCTTGACACTTATTTCTTGACCCTTTCTTCAGTTTTCGAAAATTTTTACTTGGTCTTAAAAATACGTAAAATCTCCACTCAATTTTCCCCATTTCGCACTCACTAACCCACACATCACCATCCACTGTCTCTCCAGCACCATCAATAAATCCGATGAACCTTGAACGGTACCATGAATATTAATAGCCGGACCATCAGGGGACCCGCTAGCCACTCGTTCTCTATCGGACTGTCCAAATTAAGCGTACGTTCCCCTCATCCATCCGGAGGTGGACCTCTCGACCAGTTTTAACCCCTTCATACACCCAGAAGAAATCGGACGGACTTACTTTTCATCCCCGCACGTTTAATTAAACCGAAGCGAAAAAAATAAAAGAGAGGTCCGTGAGAATTGATCGCGGGACAAAACCCGGCTGTTTTGCATACGCTTTTGTATTTAAGAACAACAGTGTGTCAACGTGACGAGATTTTTTGCAGGTTCCTATTGTACCGTTCATTTGCATACGGCACCGGTTATAGTTTCTAGTTATGGACGAAAACTTAATTATTATTCACGAGCTGATGCAACTGGAGCAGCGGCCGACGGAACACAAACACAAAAATTAATTGGATGGCGTGCCACCATTCTCACATTCGACTTTTTCAAATATTTTTGGAACTGTCTATACAGGGTGTGTCAGAACTCACGCCCCAGACAAAAATTTCAAGCAAGATAAGATACCAGGAACATGAAAAAAAATTCTGTAACAAATTTTTGACATTTAACATTTTTTATGTCTATTTAATAATACTGATGATCTTGTATAGTAGATTTCATTGAAATTGGCATAATAGTTGGCTATGGAATTTCATATTTAAGTTTATAGCCCTGCGCATGTCCCTGGGGTTTTTGTTTTTCTTTGATTACTTACCTTCATGGATTGTTGAACTGACAACTGACATTTGTATTCGTTTTTTCAATATTTTCGTTGCTTGTTCGTTATTCCCAGTATTTTTTCAAATTATAATTAAAAGTTAAAAGTAAGACACTTCAGAATCCCAGATTTAGAATACACGCTATGATATGTTTGAAAACATAATCAATTTCTTTTTGTTGTTTCTGGGTTAGGTTAATAAAATCAAATATACCAATTTGAATAAAACCAAATTATTCTCTCCAAAGAAAATAGTGAACGAGTATGTTTTTGGTGTTAAAACTACACCTACAAAGGGATGAAATAGGGTGTTAAACTTTTTATGGAAGAAAACTCTCTCTGGAAACCTCTGAAAGAGGGTTTTTTAAAAATAAAATTTTATCTATCTTCACTTCACTTTTTTAGTGCCAAATTTAGTTCCTTAATATGTAAAGCCTTTTTCACATTTAAAGCGCGGTTTAGACAATCATGGCCTACTGCTATGCCAATTTCAATAAAATTGATTATATAGGGTGTATCAGAAATACGTACACTTGAGTGCAAAAAAACGCAATTTTTTTTTATAATGTAATTTGGCCTGTTAATAAATGCCAGTTTTTTGACGTCTTTGTCACAATTCACAATTTTATAATTGTCAGGCATCTTACAAACTTTTATCTAGATTTCTCATGTTCTTCCATGACACTGCACGGGCAAGACCATCAAATATGACATTTCTTTTGATAGTTTTCTAACCCTTTTCACTCAATCTAATCTCTGAAAAATTTTACAATTTTGTTTTTGACAATTTGCGTTTTTTTGCACTCAAGTGTATGTTAATTTTAACACGTGAAAGAACTCACAAAGTAAAACCACTTTTTTTTTATATATAGTGAGAGACGTTCAATAAATAATCACAACAATGCAATTCTTTTAATGTAGTTCCGTTTACAAATATTTTTTTGTAGTTTTTGTCTAAATTAGGTCTTGTTTTAGGAATCTCATCTCGATTATTTTTTATAGAATTCAAAAAAAATCACTACATTTAGTAGTTCTGTCACAATTAAAAGTATTGATTTAGAATTCTCACCCTGTATAATTTTCGTACTTTTATTACTTACAAAATCAAAGTTATTTAAAGAGAATCACTCCGTATAACTAAATTTAATTTGGCAAAGTTATAGCGTTTTAATAAGATACTACTAAAAGCTGAGCATTTTTTAAACCGATTTTGTCAAAATTAAACAATTTCACATATTTTTTATTGTATTTGCAAATGTCACAATGGATTGTTTCATATTTTGAATAATTTCGTTAAACAAAACTAAATCCATAATTAAAAAAAAAATAAATATGACTTTGAACGGACATTTCAAAATTAGAAACATAATTTTGTAATTCACCCTGTATACAGGATGTGTCAGAACTTGCACCCCAGAACCAGAAACAGAAAAAATGATAAAATTCTAAATGACAAAAAATTTTGACATTTATTTTTTGAATTAAATGTGACAATTTTTTATGTGTATTTATTGCTACTGATAATCTTGTAGATATATGTTTTTTATAATTATTTAGTACAGGTACAAAAAGTTTGCCAATAAAAGCCACAAATAACATTAAACAGAGTTACAATTTAAGATACAGCTTCTCAGCCTGTAGCAAAAAAACTTGGAAAATTATTTTTCCAACAGAAATAAATAGAGTCAGATTTTTCTCTGGGGCGCGAGTTCTGGCGCACTCTGTATTATTACCCAACTCCAACACTCACTTATTTGTTAGCGTTTCAAATTATCTCAAGTATGTAAATTCGTTAATAGTCTTAAAATTAGGTGTCAGTGGACGAATAAACAGTCATTTATCTAACAGTCGGCTGTCATTAATGACACGTAGAACAAAATTTGAGATGTCCCAATATGTTTCAATTTTTTTTGACCAAAAATAGAAGCACCTGCAAATCTAATCTAGATTACAAATTTCCGCTCATACAAAAAATCAAAAAAAAACAGCACGTGTACCAGAAATTTCAATATAAATTAGTCCACAAACGTCAATTAAGATTCCAAATTTGGTGTTCTGTTGTTCTCGCGTCTTATTTAGCTCCCGTCAATTTATTACACCTTATAAGAACAAGAAGTGTGTTTAATTAGAATAAATATTTTTGACACCTGGATGATAAATGAATGCAAATTCGAAATTAACCGAAACTTATGAAAAAAATACCCTCGAAGGCCATATGTGGCACGTAAAAAACCCGGAATGTTTGTCAAACATCTGAGGTCCTCTTTAGAGGGTTGAATGCACACATTAAAGTCCGAAAGCGTGCCCATAAATGACCCTCAACCCTTTACAACACCGGTCAACGATTTACAAAAAGGGTATTTTATTGTTTCCTGCTTAGTAACCGTGGTCCACCTTTGTGCCGTATCTGCATACCGAGATTACTAATAATGAAAAAAAACTTTTTCAAGTCCGTTATAATTACTATCAGATGGTGGATGGACAATGGAAGGATATCCTTTATGTGGGCTTTGTGTGGTCGCCCGGAATCGGCTATTTATGCCGAGAGACCCTTGCAGACTGCTTGGCGGATGTGGGAATGCCGCAATTTTCTGCGTGCCGATGACGATAAACGCGCTGATTTAGGCCCAATTTGCAATCAAGTTAATAGGCGCAAAATTAAACAACTTTTAGATAGAGAAAATTAACATTTTCTCATATTTTGAAACAGTTTTTTTACAAAAGTAATGAGAATGAAGAAAGCTCCAAAAAATAAACTAATAATATTGCAAGATTTTTAACTTGATAATGTATCGAATAGTACGTAAAAAATACTTATACAAAAATCCTATACAAATGTTTGCTGAATGGCCTTCTATAACGAGACTTTTAAACTATTTTTTCTATTTTTCGTTTTTTATGCTGTTAAAAATCATTTAGAGAATTTTGCGTCAGTTGGTAACACGTAGCAGTGTTATTTTGTTCATGAAGGCGTTAAAATATTCAACTGTCAACTCGAACTGACATTTATCATTGTGCGTAATCTAGAAATCAATAGTCTAAATTTTTTCAAAAATTCTAGAAATTGGTATGACTATTGACAGGAATTTACTTCCAACGACATTGTCAATAACACTAAAAACATAAAATACACTAGACTATTAAATCATCTAAACGAGTTCGTTAATAATGTTGTTGACAAAAAATAGATAGAAAAATGTATATTAAAGAACACGTTACGTCAGACAAGTTTTTCAGGCTTATGAAACCAGTAACGAAGTGCGAGTTTTATAAAAAACGAGTTCCCACAAATGACTTATAAAACAAGTTTTTTGTGCTATTTTTTCTATTTTGCGCATTCTTTTTTAACATAAAAGTCAATTTTTTTGCCTTAAGAAGGTGGTCACAAAGTTTGAAAAATTCGATTTTCGAAGGGTCAAATCTTGAATAATTTTTAAACTTTTGTTGAATTACCAATGAGTACTGCAAATATTTCAGGCACACCACCTGAAATAAAAGAAATCGCTTAAAACGCCGCTGAAAACCACTATTACCAACCTGTAGAAAGTGAATAGTACTATTTTATTTCAGCACCCGAATTAGTGTTGAAATGACTCATTAAAGCATCGGTTTTGGTATTCAACTAAGCTTTTTCTCAGACGCAAAATACACTACTCCAAAAAATTAAAGGAACAAAAAAATTTTCTAATTTTTTTATTGATTTTTGAAAAGCTGAAACTCATCGAAAAATGATCGTATCTAGATTAAAAAAAAAACATTTTAAAGCTTTAAGTTTCTAGTTTTGAGATCTTTTGGCAAATATTTTTTCTATGGTACGGTTATTACGCAATTCTAAGTAATAGCGCGAGACAAAAAAATACTAAATTTTTATGTTTTTGTTTTTGGTGTACGGACGTGGAGTTTTTTTTTAGTTAATTTAATACAGGCCGGATAGTATGTTTGTTCACCTTTAATATACTTTTTTCATATTCTTTTAACGTTAATATTTCGCTGAGATATCTGACTTTAAATGAAAAAGGATCTTCTTGTCTTTGATCATCGCTAACTCAGCAACCAATGAGCACAGAGATAATATAAAGGTAGTGTCAAAAACTGGAATAAATGCCTTATAAGATCCTCTTTTGATTTTTTGAAAAATATTTTTTTTTACCTTTAACATTGGTTTAAAGCAAAGAGAAAAAAGTAAGTTTTTGCGTTGTTTTAGTAAATGATGATAAACTAGATGACAAAAACATTTTTTTTTGCTTTTTTACAATTCTGCATTAG
>NW_025401069.1:12122388-12129103 GCF_015345945.1 Tribolium madens
TGCAAAATTGTAACAAGTCAGAAAAAATATTTGCGAAAAAATCTCAAAACTAATTTTTTGTTCTTTTAATTTTTTGGAGTAGTATAGAAAAAATTATTTTATACGTTATAGGCATTTGAATACAATAAAAAACTATGACATATGTTACCTACTTTCTTACTCAACCAAAAATTCAAAAAAAAATTAATTTAAATCCCCTCTTAAACATAAATTTTAATTTTTTGTTCATCTAGATATCGTTAGTTCTAAATTGACAAAAAACTCGGTTTGCCGACAGTTGCTTGCACTTTTTATATTCAATTAAATTTATTAAAATATTACTTAAAGTTAGCTTCCGGTTGTGCACATTTATTTTTTATTGTGAATGCATATTTTAAATGATTACAACAAAATTTCACTCAAATCCATCCATAACTAATTTGGTAATATGCATAATCAATTAACTGTATGACACTGACACACAAATAATAAATTTTTCCAATAATGAGAAAATCCCCCGTTTTTCCCTGCATTTTAAAAATCAATTACTACAATCCTCTAATTTATGATCATAAATCCTGCATCTAACACTCCTCAGCAGGAACTGCTCCTTCACCATCCATTAATTAAAAAAATACATATGTAAAAGCGGTCACCTGCCATAAATCATCATCACCTTTAAACCCTCGCTCTTTCATTAAATTTGTTCTAAACCGCACCTTAGGCATTGATTTATTATCCACGTGACTGCACCATTCCCCCAACGACGTTTATTTGTCATTAAACGTCTCAAAATCTAATTAAAAAAATAATAAACCGTCAACGAGTTGCAACACAAAATACTAAAATTTGTCGTTTAAATAAACAACTCGCAATAAAAATTTAAACAAGTCGGAGGACGTGATGAAATTTCTTCATTTGATTTTGCAGTTTTCATTAACGCACAAATTTTCCAAAAAAAAAAAAATAAACAATAAATAATAATAGGTGTGTTTTTGTGTACTTTTCCTCAAATCAGTTTTATACAAAAAAAAGTTTAGAAATTTCGAAGGCTGCTTCAAATTGGTTTAATCGAAACTAGTCAATTAATTGTGGGTTTCGAGTGTCAAAACAGCCAGAAACGCGCACACAATGGTCCAAATTGGGAGTAAATGGGAGAGAAAATATGCGAAACAGTGTTGCCTGTTTAATAATAATGTGTCGAATCTTCATCCCTTGGCGCGGTCCATTGTTTAACACGAAGCATTCATTCCGTAATGAAAGATGTTCTTTGTGACTGTAGGGGTCGCAATAAGAGGGAGAAATGTACACACGGTCTTGAGAGACGTCGACGAGGAGAAAAAAACAAAAAACCGGCCTGAATGCGGATGTGAAATAGGAATTAACATTTCACGGTATGCAAATGAATAGGTAAAAATAATAGGAGACTTGAAAGGGTTGCGCCTACTGGGTGGCTTGATGAAAAACTGTAACTGGTTGCGATGGGAGGACAGGTTATTTCTCTTTTTCGGCGAGGGAATGATGAGAAGATTTTTTTACGAAAGGCCACACGGAAAAAAAGCGTAATTACGACGTCTTTGGTGATTACCGAGAGAGGAAGTGGGTAATTAAGAACAAAGGTGGATTGGTAATTAATACGAAATCTCGAGTAAAATAATATGGAAAAAATGTTTAAAAAATTCTGTCAAAAAATTTTGACATTTGACTTTTTTATGTCTACACCATTCTACACCATGATTAATACAGGATGGCGCTAGTTTTATCAACAAAATTTTTAGAATTGAGACAAAACAAAAATCCTTTTTTTTATGTGAAGTAAAAAATATGAAAAACATAAAAAGTTTCGAAATTTAACAATATTTCATGCTGCTTAATAGATTAAGCCAGTGGTGTAGGCGGAGATTTACAAATAATTTTTTATACTTTTTGTCTAAATTAAATCATCTTTGCTTTAGGAATCTCGATTATTTTTTATAAAATTAAAAAAAAAATCACTACATTTAGTAGTTACACAATTAAAAGTATTGATTTAGAATTCTCACACTGTATAATTTTCGTACTTTTATTACCTACAAAATCAAAATTATTTAAAGAGAATCACTCCGTATAACTAAATTTAATTTGAGAAAATTATAGCGTTTTAATAAGATACCACTAAAAGCTGAGCACTTTTTAAGCCGATTTCGTCAAAATTAGACAATTTACATATTTTTATTGTATTTGCAAATATTACCCTGTATTGTTTCATATTTTAAATAATTTCGTTAAACAAAACTAAATTCATAATTTTTTAATAAATAAATATAACTTTTAACGAGCATTTCAAAATTAAAAACATAATTTTGTAATTCACTTTGTATACAGGGTGTGTCAGAACTCGCACCCCAGAACCAGAAACATAAAAAAAATGTTTAAAAAATTCTATCTGTCAAAAAATTTTGACATTTGACTTTTTTATGTCTACATTATTCACACACATGATTAATACAGGATGGCGCTAGTTTTGTCAACAAAATTTTTAGAATCGAGACAAAAATCCTTTTTTTTTATGTGAACTAAAAAATGTCAACAACATAAAAAGTTTCGAAATTTAACAATATTTCATGCGGCTTAATAAATTAAGCCATTGGTGTAATGGGGAGGTTTACAAATATTTTTTTGTCCTTTTTGTCTAAATTAAATAATCCTTGCTTTAGGAATCTTGATTATTATTCATAAAATTTAAAAAAAAATTAGTGGTTCAGCCACAATTAAAAGTATTTATTTAGAATTCTCAAGCTGTATAATTTTCGTACTTTTATTACCTTCAAAACCAAAATTATTTGAAGAGAATTACTAGGTATAACTAGATTTAATGCAAAATTTGGTAAAATTATAGCGTTTTAATAAGATACTACTAAAAACTGAGCACTTTTTAAGCCGATTTCGTCAAAATTACACAGTTTTACAAACTTTTTATTGTATTTGCAAATACCACCCTGTATTGTTTCATATTTTGAATAATTTCGTTAAACAAAACTAAATCCATAATTAAAAAAAAATAAATATGACTTTTAACGGACATTTCAAAATTAGAAGCAGAATTTTGTAACTCACCCTGTATAGAGAGTGTGTCAAAACTCTCACCCCCACAGAAACAAGGAAAAAATGTTGAAAAAATTCTATTTGACAAAAAATTTTGCCATTTATTTTTTGACATTAAATTTAACATTTTTTTATATCAATTAATGATCCGGATGATCTTGTATACAGGCTGCGCCAGAAAAATGCCATGTTAGGTAGGATACCAAGAATGTGGAAAAAATGTTAAAAAAATTCTATCTACAAAAAGTTCGATGTTAAAAAAGTTTAAATTTCGCACTTTCACTATTTATTTCTGTTGGAATAATAATTTTTGCTACAGGCTATTAGAAGAAGAAACAAGACAGCTGTATCCTAAATTGTAATGTTATTTGGGGTTTTTATTAGCAAAATGTTTATACCTTTACTAAATAATCATAAAAAAATAAATATCAAAATTTTTTAACAGATAGATTTTTTTAAACATTTTTTTCATGTTCCTGGTTTCTTATTTTGCTTGAAATTTTTATTTTATTTAGTAAAGGTACAAAAAATTTGCCAATAAAAGCCACAAATAATATTAAAGAGAGTTACAATTTAGGATACCGCTTCCTTGTTTCCTCTATTAATTGGAAATTATTTTTACAACAAAAAAAATAGTCAAAGTACAAAATTTAAACTCTCAATTTTTATACATAGAATTTTTTAAACATTTTTTTCCATGTTCATGGCCTTACCTTACATGGTATTTTTCTCTGGGGCACGAGTTCTGGCGCACCTTGTATAAAATAATTAATGCCAGATTCATCACAGAAAAATACGTAGTTTTTGACAATTTTTTTTTCTCATTTCTTGAATGCACCCGCCAAACAAGAAGCCGTAAAAAAACCTATGATACGCTTTATAAGGGAGCTTTCTTTGATGTTATCTCCATCGTTATGTCTTTAATTTTTTTATTAAACGTCATCATCATCCCTCTTTGGAAGCGCCCCGCACCTGGACCTTTTCCCCGCCGCGTTCTTATCTCGTCGAGATTAAAAATTCTCTCCGCTCCAACTGGACACTTTCCTTGCTTAACCCTTTATTGTGAAGGGTCTAGGGTTTGCTTGACACGGTTTCAGACTGGCCACCCTTTCTTCATTCACCCCATCTAATTCGCTATGCATGTTATGCAAATGAGACGAACGATGAAACAAAGTTTTTTTTCGTTCGGGCCATAACTGATTTTTGTGTTTTTTTTTGCCTAACCCGAGTGACAATTGTTTCGAGCTTGAATTGTAACAGTGACGGCCGCATTGAATTATATCCCTGAAGGGTCCTCCATGCATTGAAACAATAGTTACATGTAAAAAAATCCAAAATAGAAACGTCGTCCGTTTCACGGCTGAAACTCAATATCATTCGGAGGGGAGGATTTTTTCAGCGGCCAAATTTCCATTGAAACATGAAAATATCGCGCGACGAGGGGTTTCTTTCGTTTTATTGATCAGAAAGGGTGATGTTGGAGGAGGGGTTGAAAGAGTTGGAAAGAAGGAACGCGAGGAGATACTTTATCTCTGAAAATTCTAAACATTAAAGAGAGGAAGAAATTATTTCGGAGTGCTTTTGGCGAACGTCTTTGAAAAGTTTCCACGAATTTAATAATTTTATTATATTAAAACAACATCTAAAGGAGCTTATATTTATGATCTCGGGCGACGTTGAAACGTCGAGAGAAATTTATTTATTGCAGCGCATTCATTAAAATACAGACGATCGGCCTGCAGCTGCGAATAAATGTCTACAGGGTGATCCTTACTCGTAATCAATTAATTTATTCCTCTAATTACAGCATACAGCTGAATTTTTAAGGCTAATAAGCGACTTTTGTGGAGATTCTACTTGATGCAGAAATTTCGTCTCCATTCAAATTCTTAGATTTATTGTCATTCAATATTTTCAAATTCCAGTTGTTCATTTAGCGCTCGATGTAAATAAATGTATTGATTTTCCCTTCGCCATTCAAAACCGCGTAAGCCCAAAAATTAATTACAAAAATGGAAATTCCTCATTTTCATAAACACCGTGAAAATATTTATGACGTGTCACAGTTCCGTCATAACTAAGGCTCGGATTATATGCAAAATGCATATTTTGGCAACTTGGTGCATATTTTAGGAAATATTGCATATTTGTGCATATATTCTTCAAATCACTAATTTTTGATTAAAAATTTCAGTTCAAGTTAACAACTAGAGTTTAAGAAAAATGATCCGATTACAAAATATTTTAAAAAGAAAATAACCGTTAATTCGTAAGCCAAACTCAAAAAATTAGTACCCTGCTAAGTCTTTCCTTTTTAATTTCGTTTTTTACTGGGTGAATATAAAGTATTAAACCAAGCGATTTTTTTTAAGTCATTTGTTTCCAAAAAGTAATAATTAATATAAATTAAAGTAATATAAAAAAATATTTTTTAAGAACAAAAATTTTTTTTTTCAATTTTTGTTGTCTAAATTGCGATATACATATGTAAAAAAAATAATTTAATATAAAGTAGATAGTTGTAATCGCTTAGGTCATGACCTTCAAGAGAAAAATGTTTTTTTTGGTGGGTTGCCATTTAAAAAAATAAATATTTTTGTAGAACTCAAAAACAAAATAATAAAAATTTTGAAAATTTTTATTTTTGATAAAACATCACATTTCTATAGAACTCTATAATTCATCAATTAGTTTTTTCAAAAAATAAATACTTTAAGCAAAAAACGTGATGTGATCTGAAAAGTACAGATTTATTAGAAAGGGTTAATTACTACGTTATTAAAATGGCTTGTCTCACGCCAAACCAATTTATTTATTCTTTCATTTATCGTGTGCAATTCAAGATGACGAAAATACAAAGTTTAGTGTATTCGAGGATAAAAATTTATCCCAACTTTGATTTTTTATTGTTAAAAATTTTGCATATCGATGCATATTTGGCATATTCCGCATATTTTTGTGAAAATACGTGCATTTACATGCGCATATTTTACGAATCTTTCGTGCATATATTCCGAGCCTTAGTCATAACGAGTTTGATAAGCGAAAAACTTGCTAATTTTACGACTCCTCACGAAAAAAGCCATTTTTGCAACCTGAGACGCGACTCGAGTCGGCGACTTTGATCCTCCTCAAGCGAAAATTAAAACACAGTGCGCTGCTCTTAATGAAAGAAAGGAAAAAAGAAAGCGCGTCCCAAGACTTAACAAGATTGGAATTTGATGAAGGATAAAAGCTGCGAAAAAGACCGTTACACGGCAAAAATGGAAATGAGAATGATTAAAACCGGGGTGTTGCGTAGGAAACGCAGGGAAACATCCTGAGCTTTTCTTCTTGTGATGTGTCGATGGCTGCTCCTCGACCGTGCCCACAATTCGATTAATCAACATCTAAATATGATTAATAGTCGGAATTTCGGCCGGATGAAACAGGGCTAAACTAGTACTAGAAAAAATTACTTGAGGTATGCGCATATGTCGTTTCCTTTGTAATTTATTTAAGTCGAACAGTGACGTGAATATACTGGTGTTTACCTGTACAGCTTCAAAAAGTGAAAGGAAACTTCAGATAAAGAGATACTGGACGTCAAAACCGGTGATTCATTGTACAGACGAGAGATATTTAATTACAGAGCTGATTAATATCGCCAGAC
>NW_025401069.1:12129133-12179919 GCF_015345945.1 Tribolium madens
AAACGTCTAAAGGATAAAGAGACTCAAGGATAAGGAACCAACGGACACGCCATAACTGTGTCACTTTTAATGTATTGAATAAATTAGAAATTAAAAATTAAAAATAGTTGTAGTTGAATTTTCGACAATGCAAGAGAATCTCTCCAAAAATTGTTCATTTTTTTATTTGTGGCACAATAACGGACGAGTATTTATTTCTATCCACCTTTTTATAATTCAAATTAGATACTGTAAACAGCCTCTGTTATCTCGTAACAATCTCGATTTATTATAGTAGCAAACCTCTTGTCAAGAAGTATGACAAGCTCATTTGCAACCAGCCTGGCACAGTTTATTTTGTTTTATTTTTTTAACACGTCCACACTGCTTGAATTGATCTCCGATCGACCAAACACCCGTTTATTCAAACATAACGGGGCCCTGTTATACTTAGGTGCCATAACGGGTTATTTTAAAGCAGAGGCGCCACATATTGAACTAAATAAATTTTAAAAAATATTAATAAAACTAGAACAAAATTTTATTTCACTTCTGCCACACATACAAACTCTAGTGGCAAAACCGATTATTAAAAGAAAAAAATAGAAATTTATAATATGGTGACGAAAAAAAGGAGCCCACGATTGAAACAGTCCTTTTTTATTGAAACATTGTGACCATCATTCCAAAAATAGTCTAAATAGATTCTTTTTAAAATTTAAACAGTTTGTCTAACAGCACAAAGCGGCAATATTGCACAAATTTCTTTTACTAAAAAACTATTTCACTCAGGTATTTTTCGTATCTAGGAAATCTTTTTGACTTTAATCGTTCAAATTTCACAGAACAAACAACATTGAAAATTGATTTTTTTGTTGCTACCGTTTCCAATAATTGAACATTACTTGGACATTTTCTGTATCCTAGGATATTTGCAATGTTGCAACATTGATAAGTTTTCTTTGGAGCCAAGAAATGGTATCCAAACATCTTCAATAAAGTTTATTTCAATAGACTTTTTTTTTAAGAACACCGTCAACAGTATCAAAATCTAGACTTTAACAATGAAATTATTTTAAAACTGTTAATTATATAGATTTCTCTTTTCTAAAAAGGAAAGTCTATATCTTACTGATAAGAGCACAAATCCAATTTTGGTCTTCGAATAAAAGATCACTTATAACGTGTGGGTTAACACGGGCGCCTTTTTTTCATCATACTGTATATTAAGTGTGTGAAACGACGGGAGAATATGTAGACACAAAAAGGCATTCGAGCGTTAAAACTCAGTTTTGCGCACATAATATAGTGTAAACAACGTTTTCTCTACAAAATTTAAAATGTAATTGGTCAGTGTGTGAAATGCCGTCAGTGTGTGAAATAACCACTTCACACACTGCTGTAAATTTAGCACTTTTAACAAAAAATAACTAACTTTACTTATTCAACTTTACACGGGATTGTAGAAAATATTAAGTTATTTTTATACTAAGTGTGCGAAACAAGATAACGCCGTTTTTTTGTTTCGCACACATGATATAGACAGCGTTTTTTCTAAATGTTGAAATTAATTATTTAAATACTTCACAATTAAGTTGCCATATTTCTATCGGTGTGTGAAATGAGCTGGCTAACTAATTTAGATGTGTGAAATTCAGCTTCACACATGATTGTCGAAAAAATTAATTTCAAAATTAAATTTTTTCTCCCTTGAAAAATCTGATGGCCTCCGCCTATGTGCGACAATTGTTCCGTAATGTAGTGATAAATCCAGGTGTTGTGGTGTTCGAACTTTGACCATGACCCAGCCGGCCACCGGTCCACCAACAAAGCACCCTTTCTATTCTAAAAAAAGTTACCCAACGGTCCTACGACAGCATCCGTTCTTGATGGGCTCGCGAGGGTATTATACGGTTATGGATTTATGATCCCATATGCAGATGCAAGGGACCAGATGTCCAGCGTATGTGAGTTTACCGTTTCGGTTTTTGTTTTATATTTTTTTGTGTACCATCAATTTAGGTTGTGTTGGTGGCTCAAATTAGAAAGTTTTATTGAAAGGGGTGGGGTACAACACGAGGGATCCAATTTTTGTAGATGTACAGTTATGTTTAGAAAGTTGGTAAAATAACATTTAAAAAAATTTATATTTTTAGAGTGGAGAAAAAAAAAGTTAAAAACAACATACGATTTCGTTTTTTCTCTCAAAATAAATAAAATGCAATTACTTTAAAAAAAATAACGTTTATTAAAATTTATTCAAGCTCATTTATTTAAAATACAGTTTAATATTTTATGAAGTTAGGTACTGCATTATATATTTTCTTCGTAAAATAGTTGTACCTGGCTCTCATTTGTCATTAGGGTTAATAAGTTATAACACAGATTCTTTCTTTATACAGAAACCTTAATATTGTATTCAATTTGACCCCAAAAAATGCAGTTGCAATGTTATTATTTTAATTACATATAGTGTATTAAAGATTAAAAGTATACCTTGTGCCATTTCTGTCACCATTCTATCATTTTTCATAAAGTTTTTTTTTGTATGAAATAGTAGTCTTTTGTCTCTACTTTGTCTCTAAATTTGTCAATATGGTCCTATTGTAACATAATTTTTTTACCTGTGATTTCTGTAAATCAAATAATCAAATAAACTGATCTACAAAAGTTAAGGAAGTCGCATTATTTTTACAACAGACAAATTTTATTCTTCTAAGCATTCTGGAATCCAGGAAAAGCAAAAAAATAAAAATCTGCTTTTATCTCACTTTTAATTGATTACTTTTTTTTAATAATTTATTAATTTAATTAATTATTGTAGTTATTGCACATTTCCTCAACTTTTGTAGAGCACTATATTTGTGTCCTATTTCAGCTCAAAAAACGTTACCAGTGTGGTGGTAGAAATAACAGAAGATATAAGATATACCTAAGTTTATCATTTTTTTTTCTTAGATGCTGATAAGAAGAAGCAAAATAATTCAATTGTAAAAGATGATTTGATAATTTCTATGTCCCTTCAGATGACATAGTGCATTGTCAAAGTGACAATAAATATATTGGCAAGCCTTAAAATTAGTAACTTTCGAATTATTATGTTACATGAATGAAGCAGTTTTTTTTTAATTATTGATATTAAACTGACTAATCTAACTAAACCCTCCCAAATGCTAAAAAAATAAATAATTATAAAATATAAAATTTATTTTGTGAGAAAATATCAAAAACTTCAAAAAACTATATTACCTATAGGTACAACTTTTTTAAATATAGTTTTTGTAAAAAATCTCTTATTTGTACTTGTATCCAATTGGTCTTAAAAATTTTGATAAAAAATAATTATTTCTACGTATTCAATAGTTTTTTTTTATTATTTTAATTATACATTCACCTAATTAAATACACTTACAAGTAGCTACATTATAATAAAAACAAAATTAAAATTCTTATGCATCTACAAAATCTGCAATTCAAAAAAATAAATACATGAGTAATTAATATTGTACTCGTGTTGTTGAAGTAAACATCTTCTTTAAAACTTGAAATGAGACTAAATATGCAAAAACTGTCTAATTTAACATTTTTTTTTGTTTTCTCAGCTTTAAGCTTGTTTCTAAGCTGTTGGAAAATATTTATTTAAACTAAACACGTTTTTTAAATTAAACTATATATTTTTTCAAAAAAATAATTAGTGAATGATCAAGTATGTACTTTAAAAACGTGTCGTTTCTCGAGAATAAAATTTTTCGAGTTTTTTTTTGTTTTTGAGATCTGCAAAATTTTTATTTTTTTCAAATGACAACACATCTAAATTTTATTCCATTATTTTCAAAAAAAAATTGCATAACTGAAAAACAAAACAAAATTTCACTTTCAAAACACAATTTTTTTATTCGTTCACCTTGTAATTAAACACTTGTATTTGAATAAATTCTTTTTTTACTTGAGAATGGTTCAAATAAGTTTTATTCAGAGATTACACAAGTGTGTATTAAACTGAGCTTCCCATTTATGATAAAGAATAACAATTAGATGGAGGAAAACGTATTAACAAGCTCTACACGCAAACTAATTATTCATTTATGATAAAATGATGAACATTTTCCATCTAGTTGCGTCTGTCTATTAACTTTTACCAAACAAATGAATACAAGAAACGAGCACATCCGCCGGCCGTTAATATTTTCCACCTTATTTAATTCCTCCCACCTAATTGAAAATAATGCTGGGAACATCAAGAATCTCAATCTGAAATTCTCGAGATATGATTTGCGGTCATAATTACCGGAAATATGAACATCGCCTTCATCGTGGTACTTTTAGTGGGCAGGTACCACTTTTTGGGAGGGGCTTTTCGACCGGAAGCAATTTTTCCTCATGCGTGCAATACATAATTAGAACAATATTTATTATCTGTCATAAACACACGCCGATAGTTTTGTATGTTAATATATCCTCGACTCGTTTTCCTAATTAAACACCAAACCAATAAAAAATGAACCTCCCCCGAATTATTTACACAAAATCAATAGAATACATATTTCAGGCTAGCATTTTTCGCACTGATTATAAATCCACCAATAAAAAGTGAGTATTCCTATCAATATGGCGATCGAACACTTCAGAACATAACAAGCTGGGGTGACGCTACAATACACCCTGATTCCACC
This sequence comes from Tribolium madens, assembly GCF_015345945.1. NCBI lineage: Eukaryota > Metazoa > Arthropoda > Insecta > Coleoptera > Tenebrionidae > Tribolium > Tribolium madens. The sequence goes on from NW_025401069.1 coordinate 12,133,786, forward strand.
CTCGCTCACCCTAGCAATGATGGCCGGTGCACTCGGCCAGGGGTGCCGAGGGCGTCACCCGCGAACCATCCCTCCCCTAGCGAAGGCGGAGCCCGATGGTAAAGTAAAACGATCCAAAAACGCTTTTCTGTACACCTTCGCATTTAATATGTACAGTTGGCAACACTTATCTGATGCCGTGCTGCATGAATACGTACAAATGATGGTTTAATGGAAAATATACGCTTATCTTTGAGGCTTTTGTATATGAGAAAGGCACGCTCGTTTTTCACGGATACACTTCGAGACATATTTGCTTTTGTAAAGTGCGCCAACGGCCTGATTAAATGTCGCACGAAGCCCGCGTTAATTAACGCGAGGTCACGTGGTGCATCACGAGGGCCAGCACGTGATCACAGACACGCATCGATTGGTCGATGGCGGGCGGGGAGGCGCACGACGTTTGTTTTATTTCCGGTCGGGAATTTTTCGCGATTGGGTTTGCCGGAGAAGACGTCACGGGTCACTTCTCAATTTTAATAACGCCAACTCGATTTAAAACTCGAAGAACTAACCAAACGGAAGAAAGAGCGAAAACTAAATTTAAATTTTGATCAAATAAGATAAAAAAACATTATTGTATTAATTGTATTACAGTACCTACTACTCATCTAGTAAAAAAAATAAGTGGACGACCACCCTGTATACTAAATAAAAAATGTTACAGCAATTCTTTTGTTTTTTATTTATTTCTGTTTTTATTGTTATTTAACAAACCAAGCTACTACAAATTTTATCTTGTTTATAACGTGAAAAAATCTACCCCTTTTAAAATAAGTTTTATTTTTTTATTATAATTTGTAACAAAACCCTTAAAACTATTTTTGTATTAAACAAAAAAATAATTAAATAACGTTACAAATATGATTTAAGCATAGAAAAGCACAAAATATTGAAGAAAACATAAAAAAATTCAATATTCTCTCATATTGGCAATACCACTAATAGTAAATTTTAAATTGAATAGGTTGGCACTTCTCCCGGAACTGGTGCGGAACTGTCAATTTTTATTTTGACAGTTTAGTTTAAAAAAAAGTGTTATTTAAACGGTAAGCTTCATTTTCCTTTAAAAAATCGTTTTTTGAAACTCGAAAATTAATCCCCTCGCACTTTTTGGGGCTTTTAGATCCTTTTTTGTGAACTTTTGTGCAAAAAGCTGAAACTTGACATTTGACATAACCTCAATCCACAACATGTTTTAGCCCGAAAATGAGCGTCGAATCTCAATATTACCCCGACGGAGACAATGAGAAACGCAAGCGGATGTCAACCGGCCTCCAAGTCAACTGCCCCCACAGTCTCAGACTTGCGATTCAGTCAGCTTACGAGTTCGGTTACCATTTCCTAGTGACTCAAATAACGCACCCTAACTACGCTCGTGACCTCCTCCACGGGAAGCCCCCGCCAGCAATCGGCCGCACCGATCGCATTTTGCAAAGTCTCGAATGGGGGCGCTATATCGTTGGTAGGTTTGCCCTCCACGTGAAACTCATTTTAAATTTGACAAATTTAAGCCGAACTCACGCCAACCATTAACGTGGACAGCGAAATTGAACTTGTGCAAAGAAAAAGCAAAGCCCTATTTTTGCAAGAGTTGGGTTTTGCGGTTCATTTGGGAGTCCCTGTTATAAAATTCGCCCTAACTAAGCGAAACAACGCGCAATTGGGGCGTCTTCTCAATGAGAAGCTTGTGAACGGGTTCACGTCCAGTTTTTGGGTCACTGTACCCATGGTGCACCCGTCGCAATACAGCCCCATTTGTGGCGACGACGAGAAGGAGGATTCCTGGGAGTGGTGGAACGATTTTAGGACTTACTGTAATTATGATAAACACGTAGGGCTAGTTTTGGAGTTACCTGAAGTTAGACATATTCCTTCACAAAGTGAGATCAATAGATGGATTGGGGAGCCGGTCAAAGCCCTAATTATCCCCACGAATTACTTTATTTTAAACAATCACGGGAAACCTGTCTTGTCTCGCGCCCACCAGGACATAATTCAACGTTTTTTAACCATAGACGTCCAATATATCATCAAATCGGACTCCGAGGGCGACTTATCCCTCTACACTAAATATCTACATTTCTTGGGGAAAAAACTGTACGTTGGTGACTCCAATCTCGATTTTATTCAAGGGTAAGTATCATCGTTTTTATATTAATGTGCATCGAAGTAGTCTTTGAAAGGGATCATTTTAAGGTGGCAACCATGCGAAAATTCAAACAATCCTAATCTCAATCTTCCCTAAAAATAATTTTTTCAAGTAAATGTGCACCCCAGGTAGCAAAAAATAATTACAAATTAACAACAAAATTAACATTGGGTCGAAAAAATAAAGATTTTTGTACTTATTGACACTTTTTGTGTGTATCTGCCTTTAAATTAAAGATGCATTTAGGGCTACTTGATGCACATTAATATGAAAAAAAAACTAAATTTGAAACGTGATAAAAGCGTTAATGTTTAGCTGTGAAGACTTCCTGCAAAACCCCCTGCAGCCCCTCACCGAGCACCTTGAAACCAACATTTACGAAGTGTTCGAAAAAGACCAAATCAAGTACACGACATATCAGAACGCCATCCAGAAAGCCCTCGAAGACGTGCCTCAAGACGTCGCTCTCCCCGTCATCATGGTCGTGGGAGCAGGCCGAGGCCCCCTCGTCCAAGCCGCCCTCAACGTCTCGTACATCCTCCACCGCAAAGTGAAAGTCTACGCTGTCGAGAAGAATCCCTACGCCATTAACACCCTCATAGACCGAGTGAACCACGAGTGGAACGGCCAAGTCACTCTCATAAACGAAGACATGCGTGTGTATGAGCCCCCGGAGAAGGCCGATATTCTGGTGTCGGAATTGTTGGGGTCGTTTGGGGATAATGAACTCTCGCCGGAGTGTCTCGATGGGGCGCAAAGGTTCCTCAAAAGGGAGGGGATCTCGATTCCGTGTTCGTACACGTCGTATTTGGCGCCCCTTCAAAGCATCAAGATTTTTAACGAGATTAGGAATAATCGGCCGGCGGATAAGACACTGAAAACGTGTTATGAGACACCATATGTGATTCATTTGGTCAATTATTACCAAATAGCCCCCGCACAGGCTTTGTTCAGATTTGAACACCCCAATTGGAATGAGGTGATAAATAATGAGAGGTATAAAAAATTGAGGTTTAATTGCGAGCAGAGTTGCATTTTGACGGGTTTCGTTGGGTTTTTTGATACTGTTTTGTACAAGGATGTGATGTTGAGTATCCACCCAGAAACACACACCCATGAGATGGTCAGTTGGTTCCCAATTGTGTTCCCATTGATGGTACGACTGTTTTTCCCCCGAGTTTTTCTAATCAAATTTGTTACAGGAACCAATAAAAGTTGAAGCTGGGAGCGTCATAGAAATCTCATTTTGGAGAGTCGAAAATGCCGATAAGGTGTGGTATGAATGGTGTCTTGAAAAACCGCTCAAAGGTTGCATAATGAATCCAGCAGGACGGTCATATTTTATTAAAAAACATTAGTTTTTGATTATTTTTTATATAGAAAAAAATCACAACAATTGAAACCGAAACAATTTGTTTCCTGTCCTACAAAAAACTTCCTCCACATAAATATACCAATTTTCTTGTGAGAATTCATTCATGAGTTGCTCTAATTCGTGATTTAAGTCACCAATTATTGATTTGAATTTTTCTGTTGCGTCACCAAGACACCAAGCTATGCTAATGTGAAAAGAAGGATTTTCGTAGAATTTCTGTAATTTAAATTCACCTAAACAATGGTCGAGACATTGAATTAATTTCACTAGAGAGTCGTAACCGGTTTTAATTTGTAAACCTAAAAAAGTGCGTGTTTTTTCTTCGTTTGTGTACACTTCTAGGCTATCAAACATTACAATGAATCTAAAAAATAAATGTCTTCATTTTGTAATTAATTTTTCCGTAGCATACTTATTAAAATGACTGATATTTTCCCTTATTGTGTTAACAAAAGGCTCAATCAGATGATGCCTCAAAACCACGGTTCGTGTAAGACTCAAATGAAAACTATCGAAAAATTTCAATTCAATATTTTCAACTTGACTTAAATCCGCGATTCGTGAAATCAGTCTCTGTAACCCTTCATTGGCCTCATCTAAAACCCCAATTTTAAAATTGTTAAAAAAAAGTTAGTACTTACAAGGGATGTAAACATAAGTGGCCCAATTCCCCCTTTCATGAGGGAAACTTCGAAGTCGCCCCTCATGTAATCCTGGATCATCTACAACCTCTTCGAGTTTATTAATCGTGAAATTTGGTACCGGAAGCCTAAAAAAAACCCTCAAAAATTTTATTGCGACTTCTTATTCCTAACCTTTCAAAACGTTTATTTCGGGGCTCCTCATCATCGTCTTTGTGGAGTCTTTTGGTGGAAGCACGCGTACCGGGGACTTCATCCTCAGAACTGTCACCCTCGTATTCGGCCAGTAGAGCCAAAGCCCCCTTGTTTGACATCTCTTAACCTCACAAATTTGTTTACATCACGCAAAATTTCGATATTTTTAATACATCGAATATTGCTCAAATACATCCATGTAAAAACGATAATTTAAAATTGTGTAACCATTTTTATATGTTTTTAATTCCATGTGATAACATTGTTAAAGTGGTTCGGTTATTTATTTTTCTTAATTTTTTTAATTTTTAAATGTTCAACGAATATTCGATGTTCGATAATTTAAAATTGGAGTTGTGCGCACGCGCGGGCTTAAATTAATTTTTTTGAATTTATTAGAAATTTTCTCGATAACTATTCATCGTAGAGCACTGAAATTTTTAATATATGTCAGAAAATTTAATTTTCTATCTAACGGTACCAAATATAAGAGGTTATCTCCAATAAGTCCTAAGTTATTGCCATTAGACCGCTCCGGGTGCCAAAATCCCGACAAAAATCAAAAAAAAATTTAATTTTAAAATTAATTTATTTTACGTTTTTTACATGTCTAGAGGTCTTAAGGACTCAAATAAGTACATAAAACGCCTTTGGTTCAAGTTTCAAAAATTTAGAATTTTTTTAATTTTTGAAGATGAGCAGTAGTAAAATCGTAAAAATAGTCAATTTACTAAAAATCGTAAAAACGGTTGAAATATGGTTTTCTAGACGTAAAATTACTCGCTGAACACGATGCAACTAGTTTAGAATACTCTATGATGCATAGTTTTTGAGATATTGAGTAATAAAGTTAAGAATAAGGCTAAAAGTATAAGTACTATATCCGATTTTGACCAAAAATCAATATTTTTTTATTCTTATGAAAAACTCGTACTATATGTAAAATTAACCGGAGAACACGCCTGTATAAACCCTGTTGACCTAAGACTCATAGTTTTTGAGATATGATTTAAAAAAAAAAAAAAAACTAAAAATGGCTCTGTACCCGGAYCCATAACCCGGAGCGACTTCCGGTTTGCGCCACTAAATAGATAATTTTAAGCTAATTTTAATGGTTTTTAGCTTTTTGCTCTAAGTCCTATAGTTTCGTAGAAAAACGCATTTAAATTTTCACAATTTTGACAATTTTCGCTTTTTGAACGGCGATTACGGCCAAACTATTAGACTTAGAGCAATCAGTCCAACTCCATCGTAATCAGCGTAAGAAAATCTATCGACTGAGGCCAAACCCAAGTCGATATCTCGCAAAAAAAATTTGAATTTTTAAACGCCGATTACGACGAAACTAAAGGAGATAGCGCAAAATAATTGGGAAATTCGTAATTAACGCGTCAAAATCTATCGGATAGGTTTAAATTGAATCTGAGACATGTTTAAAAACACTAGTTTTTTTTATTTTGTAAATTGCGGCAAAACTGTGTCTCAATGACATAATATTTTGACGTAAACCTATGTAAAATATTCCGGGGAATCGATTGGCGTCAATTAAACTGCAAAATTCGTAGTAGTTTTGAAGTTATAGTCGGATTTAAATTGTCGATATTTTTGACTTTATCAGAAATTTTCTCGATAACTATTCATCGTAGAGCACTGAACTTTTTAATATATAATAGAAAATTAAATTTTCTATCCAACGGTACCAAATATGAAAAGTTATCTCTAATAAGTCCGGAGTTATTGCCATTAGACCGCTCCGGGTGCCAAAAATCGACCAAAATCTCGACAAAAATCTAAAAAATTTTAACTTTAAAATTGATCTATTTTACGTTTTATACATTTCTAGAGGTCTTAAGGACTCAAATAAATGCAGAAAACGACATTGGGTCTAGTTTCAAAAATTTTGAATTTTTTGAGTTTTTGAAGGTGAGCGGTAGTAAATAGATTCTTCAACAAATCAGTCATCAATGATTTCCTTTTCGATTATCGTTGTCACCGATTATCGATATTTTTTTCGGTGTTATCAAAAAAACACGAATATCTTATAAATAAGTCTTTATTTCATGCAAAATACACAAATATTAGCTCACATGTATACCACGTCTCTAAAAATTAGTTACAAACTAATAAATATCTCAATTTTTGGTATAATTAGTCTTGTTCAGATCCCAAAATCCCATTACAGGCCTATTTCAGATCATAACAAAAATGATAATGCGCCGGATCCGGTGGAATCGGGGGCGGATCTTGCGGAATCGTCACCCCTTCCGCATCCAACAACCTCAACTTAATCTCCATTGAGAGCAACGTATCCAAATCCCGATCCGTCTCCTTACTCGTCATCCTTTGTCCCAACAGTGCATTAATCCCATCCGTCCAATACGCAAAGGTCTCCTCATCCGGCGCCACGCAATCCAACGACTGCAAATCCACACTTTCCAAAGCCAAAGAAAACGCCAATTGATGCGAAGCCTTCCTTGCTTTCATATGTGGACACTCCTTTCCGACCAAAAGAGCCCTTATATCCGCCACAGCTAACTTCGACGGAAGCTCCTCGGTGGTAGGAGAACTCTTCTCGTCACAATCCCCGTAATGAAGGACCTTATGATTGGGACTGAGACGGATGTACCAAAACTTATCCTTAATCCTTTGCCCCCGAGCCGAGTATTTGGTAAATCTTGTCCCATCGACGAGGAACGCGAGACGTTGCTGTTTTATCAAATTGAGAATATCGGGAGTGATTTGTTCGCGGAGTTCGACTATAGGGCGCGCGTGGGATTCCCACTCTTCCCTCGACGTCCGCTCCAATTGCCATAATTGAGTGATGTCACTGTAGGTCAAAGTCTGCAATTTCACTTTCAGCTGTTCTAACGACGATGGCGGGGGGACCCCCAAAGCCCGCACTATTTGCTCCCTTACGACACTCGCTACTTTCCCGAAATCCTCCGAAGTAGCCCTCATCTCCTTCCACGTCTTGTTCAATAACACAATACAGATGCAAAAACACTCCTCGAAGGGGTTATCATGAGTGAAAAACAACGGCTGAAAGGAGGCTCCTTGTTCCGAAGGGGCTTCCCCAATTTTGAGCAACTCGCATAAAATCCGGACCAACTCGACACTAGCCCTTCCAAAGGGGCACTCATGTTCATCAGCCCTACAACTATTCTCCAGGACAAGTTTAGTGTAACTATCGGGATGATTCCGGGCGAAATAAATCATACAATCTAAAGCCAATAATCCGGGAGGCGTCTCAGTGAAATCCAGCGCCGGATTAATATCATTTTTGAAGCCTAGTTTTTTATAATCTCGAGTGAACCCCCCCGGTCCTCGACTCCCCCCAGCCCCTTCACTATCAAACGCAATCCTCCGCAACTCCTTTATCTTATCGTGGCCATCCTGATCCTGCGGATCCATCTTAGTGACCATTCTCTGTTCAAGCAACCCCAACATTAAAGTCTGCAAAACGTACAATTGGTGGGCCATTTCGGCCCCTAAAGCGGCCCCCGTTTGCAAAATATGATTCTGAATCATACTCCTCACTTGTTTGGAAGTGAGAGTTGATGCCAAAGACCTGCGTTTGGCCGAATCGGCCCTTAGGAGTAACGCATTTATGAGAGCTATGGCGTTTTGTTGGACCACAGGAGTCGCCTGGAGGTGCCCCACGAGCGACCCAATAGGTATCTCGCGCTCCACCTGCCCATACCCCTCGGTACTGTTCAAAACGACGTTTTCTAGGATCGAGAGAGCGGCTTGAGTGACTTCGGCCTCTTGGGGCGAATTCACGAAACTCGCAACGCGGGTTATGAAATCACCGTTGAGAATATCCCATGAGACAATCCCGTGTTCCATCAGTTCGACGAAAGACAGTAAAGTGTGGGCTAAGACAGCCCCCTTGCACTTACCAGTCTCGATTTGTTTAATAATCAAAGTCAGTCCTTGCTTGTTGATGAAATCCAAAGCGAAAGTCATGTCGGCGCTCAGATTCGATAAACGGTGCATCGCGTGTGCCTTTTCCTCGGGATTGCCGTTGTGTAGTTTGTGGAGGATATCCTGGGCTGTCTTCGAGGGGGAGTATTGGAGGCGCAACACCGAGCCGTTTTTGATCTCATTGCGGTTTTTTTCCGTTATGTAATTTCGGTTATTGCTGTCGTTGAATTGGAGGGCGTATTGTTCAGGATCGCTGAGATTCCAGCCGTTGCACAGTTCTTGGATTATGCCGGCGAGGGGCTGCTTTTGGTTGAATTCGATGAGTTGCGGCACTTGGTCGGTCATCTCGACCGCGATTTTTACGATGTACGAGTCCTTCATTGCGGGCATTTTGTGCGTTCTTGAGATTCAAAACATGATGAGAGTTTTTAGTTAAATTTTTTCATAAACACATTTTGACAAGAATGACAGGTGACGCACGGGATGACACGCCTATCAGCAGTGTCGCCACTCTCTAACGGCAAAAATATACAATTTTTGACAAAAATTTGTTGTCCACCTAATCAATTTATCCGAATTTAAACCATATTAGTTTAAATAAAAAATAATAATAAATAACATTTCTACTATTCTAGCATTAAGTATTTTTTTGTTGGTGACACTGACTGTCAGCTGTCACGTCAAAAAAAAGTAATTTCGAATTTTCTCAATTTTTTACAAATTGAAACAATGTTGACAACAATTAAGACCATCGGAAGCTGTTTGGTAATTATTTCAACTGTTATAACGAAAATTTCTTTTGTTTACGTCAATATTATTACATAACGTAACCTAACATTTCAGCGTCGAACTTTAGGGGTTCGTTCCCTACAAACCGCTTCAGCCCTTCAACATGAAGCAGTGTTCAACCACCGAGACACTCCTGAGGACAACCCCGACATCCCTTTTGATTTCACTCCTGAAAACCAGAAGGTAAACTAGTGACACCCCCTAAAAGGCTTTAATTTTTCCCTTGCAGAGGGCTGAAGCCATTCTTGCGATTTACCCCGAAGGCCACAAACGAGCCGCCATGATCCCCCTTCTTGACTTGGCGCAAAGACAACATGGGTGGCTCCCAATTTCAGCAATGCACAAAGTTGCTGAAATTTTAAACTTGCCAAGGATGAGGGTGTACGAAGTTGCGACTTTTTACACAATGTTTATGCGTAAACCGACAGGAAAATACCATATTCAAATCTGTACAACAACTCCATGTTGGTTGAGGGGCTCTGATGAGATTTTAGACACAATCAAATGCAATTTGAAGTTGGAAGTTGGGGAAACTTCCAGTGATGGCATGTTTACACTCTCTGAAGTTGAGTGTTTGGGGGCGTGCGTGAATGCGCCCATGATACAAGTTAATGATGATTATTACGTGAGTTTTAATTTGAAAATCACGTGAAAAAACACCTAAAAAATGAGTTTTTAGGAGGATTTGACAGCCAAAGACACGGAAGAGATTTTGAATGATTTAAAAAACGATAAAAAACCAAAACCTGGCCCTAGGTAAATATTTCCATTTTTTGTTATTAAACATAATTTTGATTTTGTTTAGGAATGGCCGATTTGCTGCTGAGCCGATTGGAGAGCCAACTTGTCTCGCTGGTGAGCCCCCAGGCCCAGGCTTCGGGGTCCGTTCCGACTTGTGATTATGTAAAAAACCTAATTTTTAAATAAAAACTAGTTGAATTAAGAGCGCCTCCGTGGCCATTGTTTGAATTAAAGTGACATTTTGATTTTGTCAATTAGTGTATTTTTTATTAGGTTGGTGTTACGGTTGGTCACACTGTATCACGATAAACGCTCCCGTGGCGTCTCTTATAAAACATAAACAAATTCTTTCACCTGAAATTTAAATTTTTGTGTCGCGGAAATGAAACGTAAAGGAAGAAAAAGCAAAAAGGCCGAAACCGACACCCCAAACGGCCTAAGCGATGAGAAAGACCAGAACGGCGACGCTTCCGATCGGGAAGAGCACGAATCGGAACCGGAGGAAAAAAAACGCAAATCAAACAAGCGCAAAGGCTATTCGAAGAAAGCGGAGGAAGAAACTGAAGAGGAGCCGCAATACGAGGTTAGTTATGTAAAAAAGCTTCTTGGCGCCTTTTCTTCACCAATGCTCGATTAAGATGGCCACCATATTGTTTTGGTCATACCAACCATGTTTATTTGTTGGTTTATTTGTCTCAGGTGGAGCAAGTCTTGGACGAGAAGGTCATCAGGGGGGTACACCATTACCTCATTAGATGGAAGGGTTACGAGCCGGAATCGGACACCTGGGAGCCCGAATCGACTCTCAATTGCCCCGAATTGATCGCGGATTTCAAAAACAAGCAGAAGAAGAAAGGCAAATCGAAAGCAGGACGGAAGAGAGCCAGAGACAGTGGGAAAAACAGCTCCACTGACGAAACATGGGACGAAAATGAAGATTTTGAGGTAAAGAAAGGTGTTTTTTTTATAGTGTCATTAAAATTTTGCTCAGGTTGATCGCATTCTGGACGTCTACTTTAAAAGAAACGGCCAACGTGAATTCTTAGTGTCATGGAAGGGTTACCCAAATTCACAAAACAGTTGGGAGCCCGAGGAAAACATGGATTGTAAAGATTTAATCAAGAAATTCATGAGTAAAGTGGAAAAAGCTAAAGAAACCGAACACAGAGAGTTACGTGTCAATAGGGCACACACAGATAGATTGACGCTCCTTTCTGACGGCCATTTGGGGCGTCGTTTGAGCAAACGAAATCTAGGAAAACAAAGGTAATTGTATTATTATGTTGCAACACATTAATTATTTTTTGCAGGGTTCATTACCATGATGCTGAATAAAAACCAAGTAGTACAATATCATTCAAAAATGTTTGTGTTAAGGCAAATTATGTTTTGGTACTATCAATTGCTGATGTTTTTCATTTATTGAAGAGAGTTTTTTTTTATTATTATCTAACTATAGGTACATAATATCTAGGGTAGCTCTAATAAATATGTGCAAATACTTTAAGTTGTACTCAAAATTTACATATTTATTAATAAGGAAAAGAAATTATCTTTATTTATTAGATCAGATTATTTAAGTACTTCGTGTTTTGTGTAAAATAAATTTTTACAACTATTTTGTCTTTTTATAATAAATCAAATCAAGGGAGTGGAGCCATAAATCAAATGGAAACGTTAGGGCCAATCTGGCCAAAGAAAAAACCCTAGAATAGAACAACTAATTTGAATTTACCTTGTTTTAAAATGTGGCATGTGTTGTTGTTTTATGGGAGACGACAATTAGTTGAAAAAATTCCGGTTCCAGAAATGATTTATTTTGTTTTGGGGACCGATTAATTGGTAATTACTTTTTAAAATTTCCCTGCTGTCAAAACCCGGCCATGTTGACGCAGCTTCCGATGGGTGCAAATCGTGTAAATCATGTAAAAATCGCGAGATTCCTTCCTCAAAAAATGCTATTTTGAGGTATTAATATGTGCGAGTTGCCGTGGTACGCATTGGCTGAGATCCACCTGCAGAACCGCGACAAATCCAAAGAAATCTACTGTTTATGTAGCAGGGTTTTTGTAAGGTAGGTTATTATTCTGTCATCTGTCATTTAGTTCGCCATCAGATTTAAATGCGGCAAAACGGTTTTTAACCCAATTTTCGCCAAAACGCATTTTTCACTATGTTAAAATGACCAACAACGAGCCCAAAGCTCCCAATATCCAAGATTTTTGCATAATCAAGCCCATAAGTCGCGGCGCTTTCGGTAAGGTGTTTTTGGGGTGCAAAAAGACGAACATGGACGTGATGTACGCAATCAAAGTGATGAAAAAGACAGAAATGGTGAATAAAAACATGGTGTCGCAAGTGGTGAACGAGCGCAATGCCTTGGCCCTCACCAAGAGCCCTTTTTGTGTGCAATTGTACTACACCCTCCAGACGGCATCGTCGATTTACCTCGTCATGGATTACATGGTCGGGGGCGATCTCAAGAGTCTCTTAAGCGTCTACGGGTTTTTCGACGAGCCTATGGCGACTTTCTACGTCGCTGAGGTGTGCCTCGCCCTCCAATACCTCCACAGTCATAGCATAATCCACCGGGACATCAAACCCGACAACATGCTCCTCTCCAAAGAGGGCCACGTCAAATTAACCGACTTTGGCCTCTCCTGTGTCCAAATTCACCGAGACTTGGAGATATCCGATTTTGAAAACGCCACCCCCAATCTCTGCACTCGCACCCCCGGCCAACTCTTGAGCCTCACCTCGCATCTCAGTTTCGGTTCGGGGAACTCCCGGAACTGTGAATTGAGCAAGTACGACGACTCGGGGGCCAATTTAGAGCGACGGTTCGACTGCAACAGCTCGGCGTTGTCAGGAGTCACGTTTTTATCGGCCGAGGGGGCTTCACTGCAAGTCACAGACAACAGCTCCTACCACACGTGTCAGAGCACCAACCCGGAAGACTCCAATTGTGCCACGTCCCCCGTGAGTCGGCGAGGGTGCTACAAGATACGAGGGGGCGACCGGAAGCGGAAACAACGATCACCGAGTCCGGAAACCACCCGAAAATCATACATAAAAACAGGTTTGACTGGCGAAATGGAAATTCTAAGAGTCGATTCGACAAGTTCCCCCAAGGGGGTCACGTTCTCGACGCCGGTTTCGAATCCAAAACCCAACAAAGTGATAATCAAAACGACAAGATTTGAAATTCCTAAAGACTCTGATTGCAAAAATGAAGAAAATGTTGTTAGTCCCATAACTCCGAAAACTCCCCGAACTCCGTATAGAACTCCCAAGTCGGTGAAGAGGGGGCAGTGGAGCAGCGATCAACGCATTTTGGGGACTCCTGATTATTTAGCCCCCGAGTTGTTGTTGCAAAAGGGGCACAACTGTGCCGTGGATTGGTGGGCGTTGGGAGTTTGCTTCTACGAGTTTGTCACAGGGATTCCCCCATTCAATGATGAAACTCCCCAACAAGTTTTTAAAAATATTCTCGATCATAACATTGAATGGCCCACTGATGATGAAGCTCTAAGCAAAGAAGTCGTTGATGCTATTGAAAGTTTGTTAACTCCGGATCCGGAAAAGCGACCACAAGCCGCCGAAGTTATGAAATTAGAAGTTTTCAAAAACACCGATTGGAAAAATTTACTAGAAGCACAACCGCCATTTGTACCTGATCCTTATGACCTGACTGATACAGGTTATTTTCAAGCTAGGAACGAGTTGCTTAATTTTAATATATCGAATTTTGATTTGTAAAGTTTTATATCGGATAATAAATATTTTATTTTTGAAGTGTGTTTTATTATTTTTGTTTCATCACGAATTTCCAGACTCTAGTTTTCAAATTTTTAAATCTTTGCAGAAACAAAGATGACAATCTCAAACGAACCGTTTTCTCATCCGAATTCAGCGCTTCTGAAGAAGAACTTTTAATCGAACAGGAGGTCTCGAGTGAATGCATCTCACTGCCCCAAATTTTAAAGAATAAAGTCAAACAGGAGGTAAGTAAACAAAAGAAAAAATTGTTTCATTTTTTCAAAATACATAATTTTTATTTTAATAAAAATCGTTTGGGTGCGGTAACACGAATCTAGCGTATTCTATGTTTTTAATGTTGGTTACAATGCCGTTAAAAGAAAATTACTTTCAATAAACTTACCAATTTCCCGAAATTTTGGTAGTAAACATGAAAAAATCTTGAGAATTCAGTTCGAGTTAAATTTTTCAATACCTCCCTGAGTAACACTGTTATCAGCTCAAAAAAATTAAATTCACAAGATAGCTGAAATAATTTATTTCCAGACGTATTTTCCCAGATTACCAGATTAAATTATTTCTAATACTATTGAAGCTTTACATCTGCTCAAAAACGTGTTTAAACACTCGAAAAAGGCAAAAATAACACTTTTTTGGTGTAATTTGTAATTTTTTGTCTTGTTTTTACCGAAATTTTGCGAAATATTTACGTTTTTACCTGAAACACTTAAAAAATTTTGACACTTAAAACATATTGACTTAATTTGGCGTTTTTTTTTTTGTTGGTTTTAGCATAATTTTGCAAAAAATTGAGATTATATTTCAAAAACCTGCTTAAAGGTAAAATTTCAACACAATTTTGCATTTTTCGGCTTATTTTTTACAAATTTTTATTCAAAAACGAGCTATATCGAATGAAACATACGAAATAACATAAATTGAGATTTTATTTGTAATTTTTTCTTACAAAATAAATGAGTCTCTGGTTCAAAAACGAACTAAATCGAGAAAAACAAGGTAAAATTACATCAATTTTAACCTAATTTAAATTTTCAGTTAGTTTTAGTGTTTTTTTTTTTTTTTAGAAAAACGTAGTATTTGTTTCAAAAAGGTGCTTAGACACGCTAAAAATGCAAAATAACGCCAATTTTGGCTTAATTTGGTAAATTTTTGCTTTCTTACGAAATTTTGCAAAATTGTTCTGTTTCTGGCTGAAAAACGTACTATCAAACGCTCCGAAAAGGCCAAAATAATGTACTTTTGGACCCAATTTGGCGTTTTTTACCCTATTGAGTGAAATCTATTAAAAAAAAATCAAATAAAACATTTTTTTTAACTAATTGAATGTTGTTTTGAATTTTTTTTTTAGAAAACTTGCTAAAAGTGTTTTTGGTTAAAATAAAACGTACAAAATGCTCAAAAAACAAAAAAGTGTCATTATTTTTTACTTAATTTACCACTCGTATTTAAAAAAAAATAATTAAAAAATTAAACTTGGTTTCTTGTGCAAAATTGCGCAAAAAAGTTAATTTTACTAAATACTTGGGCGAATAGATAATTAAAAAAATGATTTCAAAATTTATTAATTTTCTGCTTACCTACATTTCCAAAAAATCGTCAGATATTAGAATTTTTAAAAAAGTTTTCACCAACTCACTAGCTTAGAATAAAAATCATCAGATATGGTGAAATTTCACCAGACTTGGCAACATGAATGACACTGCTGTGTGTCAAAATTGAAAAATATTCTTTTTTTATTTAAAACAGCAGACATGCGCAAAGTGGAAAAAAATGTATAAAAGACTCGTTACAGAAAGTCATTCAAGCAATCATTTATTCTATAACTCGTATTTAATATACTATTTTACAACAAATAAACTATAAACCCAATTTCAACTTCAATAAACTAAATGATTTTGACAATGTTTGTGTTTCTAGGCGCAGTCGCTATAAAATACTGATTAATAAGTCCAAAAATGTTGGTAAAAATACTTAAAATTGGAAAAAAAATGTTGAAAACATATTTTTTTTTTAATTTAGGTGTTATCGAGTTATCGTTGAATGGGATAGCCAACCTAAAATAACAAAATGTCCTAGATTTTAAAAAGTGCATTTAAATTGAAAACTTATGATGAAATAATTCTAGTTTTTTCATGTTAATTATTTGACTATAAGTAATTTAAATGCTTTTATAATAAATTTTTGTGGTTCATCGTAAATTGAAACTTTTTTAAGCATAGTAACCTTAGCTTTTATTACAAAACAAACGAATATTGCCAACCGTGACAAATGTCATAAAAATGGTTTAAATTTTTTCCGTTGCTTTTTCGCACCTTAGGCCGAGACCGAGACGCTTAGTTGTTACTGCAGCGCCTCTCACACCGACAACCTCTCCACCGACGAGCACGACAGCCTCCGTGAATCGCACGAGCCCCGTCGCGGTGGCCTCCAACCCAGTGACAGCGGCGCCGACCTCACCGAATGCATCAGACACGACATCGACGCCGATTGGCAGAAATTTTGGTACCTCAACGGCGAAAAACTCATCTGGGAATCGTGGATCGGCAAATACAGCGCTTACATCAACCCCGACTACCTCCATATCGCCCAAGACCAAGCCAACGGCGAAACCAGAACCAAAGAGCAGCGCGAACTGCTGACACTCGACATCGAACCCCACGAAAAGAATCGAGTCTTGGTGAGGAATTTGTCCGGAAGCGATGATAAACTCTTCACGGAGGTGTCCGAAGGGTGGAATCCCCTGTCGCCGGTCAGTGTGGACTGCGAGACGGAAGTGGAGCAGTTGTTGAGCTCGCGGTGTGGCTCACATGCCAGCTCTCTGCGAACGGTGGATTCAATGACGAATGTGACTCGCATGACGATCTCTTCGTTGGATTTGAGCCAAAGTTCGCACAGTTCGGATAGTTTTTCGTCGGTTAGTTCGGTCCAGAGCTCGATGAGTTCCACCAGCTCGGAGGAGCACGAGGAGGATTACCAACACCAATGGAATGTCCTCTGGAAGAGGCACTACGAGGAAGAGTTCATGAAGCAATACCAAATTTTCGTGGCCAATTGGAAAGAACACAACGTCAGTGGTAAGTGTCTAAATGAATCGAATCAGTTTAAATCAGGGTAGTAGATGTTGTTTTAGGCGAAAAAATCGAAAACTCCGTTCCTAGCACAGCCAATGCGTATTTAAGCAGCCCCTCGCACGTTAGCAAACAAACCAAGAAAAATATCCATAAAGTGTTTCAAGGAAAAGTCGAGAAAAACGACGTCAAGTGTCCTATCGAAGTCAATAGCAACGTAGCCCAGTCTCTAGGGACTCTTTTAAGCAATTTAAAAGTTTCGAGTGAGGAAAATAGCAAAATGGAAGAAACGAAATGTTCAGAGAATGATAGTCTGGATGATGAGGCGACCAAAATGGCCGCTATGGGATTACCAACCCATTTTGGTACTGGAAAAAATAAAAGAGAACGAGTCGAGGAGGCTGATACTGTCGAAAAGTATTTTCTTTTAGCTTAGTCAAATTAGACAAAAATTGGGCGATCGTTGGAAAAAAATCCTAGAGTTAAATTTTTATAAACTTGGGTAGACATACAGCGTGCCCCAAACTCCATAACTTTTTTTAAATAAGCTATCGACTTGATTTTTTTAAATAATACTTCTTATAATGGAGCGCAATTCAAAAATATTTTTACTTAATAAAGGATGTCCCAAACTAAGATACACAAGTTCTGTTTTTTAAATGAAAACACTCAATTTTTGTTACATTTTGGAATTCACCACTAAATTGTCGATATAACACATTCAATCTACAATAGTTTTTGACTTCATAACTTCAGAACCATTTAAGATAACGTAACAAACTTTTTCCAGTCGCTTCTCCAAATTTTAGCGCATCTTTTGAGATAAAGGCGAACTCTGAGTCGATGTTCTATCGCCTATTACGATTTTTTTTAAATGACAAAGTACAAATGGCAATAACTCGACTTTTTCAAATACAACACTATATTTTATTGTATGGCATTTTTTATAAGCTTTTAGTAATTTTTACAAGAACAGGAAACGAAGGTTGTAACAATGTAAAAATTTTGAGAAAATGCTCAAATAAGTCACCATCATGTTCTACACAAGCTGCTAATCTTCTAATAAATAAGCTCCGAATTCTAGCATATGTTGCTTTTTCAGTTTTTTTTTTTTTCGAAAAAAATCTACATTTTTTATTTTCCAAAAATGTCACAAATTTTACAAAGTAGATACCACAAACTCTATATTGGAAAAAAGCTCATAAATAATGCCATGCAATGATGCAATAAAATATAGGGTGCTGTATTTGAAAAAATCGAGTTTTTGTAATTTGTCAATTTTCAAAAAATCATAGTAGGCGACGGAACATTGACCCTAAATTCGCCTTCATCTCGGAGGATTTGTTAAAGCTTAAAGAATCGACTGAAAAATGTTAAGTTATCTTAAATGTTTCTGAAGTTATTAATTTTTGTAGTCTATACACGACTATTTTGACACATAAATTGATGTAAGTCAAAAACTATTGCAGATAGGATGCGTTATATCGATAATTTAGTGTCGAATTCAAAAATGTAACAAAAATTGGGGGTTTTCTTATTTTGGGACATCCTGTATTAAATGAAAATATTTTTAAAATGTGCTTCATCATCGGACCTACCCCATTAAAAAAAATCAAATCGATAGCTTGGATAGAAAAAAAGTTATGGAGCTTGCACGCACCTTTGGGTCATCCTGTATATCAAAAGTCCCCGAGGGTAGGGGCGAGCTCGAGGAGGGGAAGGGGGTTAAAGGTGTCTTTTTTTGTTTTTTTGCTTACATCTCGGAAATGATCACTTCTATCAGTTTTTACCTTCTTATCAAAATTAAAGCTTACAAAATTTTCTACAAAAATGTTCGCATGGTCTTTTTATGGATAACGGTTGGTTATTTGATTTTGGTTAAATTTTTGTAGGAAAAAAACTTTAACAAGGTAAAAACCGATAGGAGTGATCGTTTCCGAGATATAAGCAAAAAACAAAAAAAGACACTTTTAACCCCCTCCCCTTCTTTGAGCTCGCCCCCTACCTTTGGAGACTTTTGATATATGTCAAGCGTTTAAAAAAAATTACAACTTTCTAGGATTTTTTTCCACCGATTTGTCTAATTTGACTGGGCTATTTTGTAATTTTGACCATAAATAACAAAAAAATTTTTAGTTCGATTGGTATAACTAATTTTGAGTCATGTCGCAAGAAAATCAAAGCAGCTTTTAATCTGATGGGGATCGAATTCCAAGACACCAATTCTAACCCAATTGCGGGCCAAGTCCAATACAAAATGAAGCACATTAGGTTACAAAATCGGCACTTGAAACTACGAAATGAAGTACCAAGGCCCAAACACATTCATTTCGATGATGACGGTGCTGTTGTGGAACAAGAAGACGTAGAAAAAATCATTTATGAGTGTTGTATTTATTAATTTGTTTTTTTAGCAAACTTTTCAGGGCGTTTTATTGGACACATCCGACGATAAGCAAAGTTCAGCTGATGAGGAAATCGCAAGTGAACTCGTGACGACTCCGCCGAAAGTTGAGGAGCAGCCGGACGAAACGGTGGTCCCAAAGAGGAAGAAACGGAAGAAGAAGATTATCATGCCACCGGAGATCAAGGAAAATACTCATTTGAAGAAATACTGGCATAGGAGGTTTCACCTTTTTAGCAAGTTTGACGAAGGCATTAAACTGGATGAGGAGAGTTGGTACTCGGTGACTCCCGAGCAAATCGCCAAACATATTGCACAGAGGTGTAAATGCGACCTGATTGTTGATGGCTTTTGCGGGGCTGGGGGTAACGCAATTCAATTTGCATTCACGTGCAAACGAGGTTTATTTCTGGCATTTTTTTGATAAAATAAATGGAAATTGGGTTGTTGCAGTTATAGCAATAGATATCGATCCGAAAAAGATCGAATTGGCGCGAAATAACGCCGAAGTTTATGGTGTGGCAAACAGGATTGATTTCATCGTGGGGGATTTTTTCCATGTAGCGCCTACGTTGAAAGCCGATGTTGTGTTTTTTAGCCCTCCGTGGGGCGGGCCGACTTACAAAAACGAAGTGGTTTACGATTTAGAGTCGATGTTACTGCCTGTTCCCATTTCCAAGCTTTTGGAAATTGGTAGAGTGATTACCAGCAATATTGCTGTTTTCTTACCGAAAAATAGCAACGCTTTTTTAGTAAGTTTACTACAAGTGGGAAGGGTATTTTGAGTGTTTATATTTTTTTAGTTAATTGACGAAACTACGCCGGGTGGAGGAGTTGAAATTGAGCAGAATTTCATGAAGAAAAATCTTGTTTCAATTACTGCCTATTACGGTGATCTCATTAAGAAAATTTAAATTCCATTTAGTTAAGTTCAAAATGTGTTTTAATTTTGTGCATTGTTTTCTATGTTTTTTTTAAATGTTTGTTCCAATAAAAACTGATTTGAATGTGTTTGAATTTGGCGCTTTGCGTTTAGTGACAAATCTGGGGAAATTTAAATTTGACACTAGTTTTTGACATTAAAAAACATCTTACAATCACAATGGTAAACTAAAATCCAAATTGGCTTTAATTCACCACACTTCCAACAAGATGCACGGTTTTCTGGTGAGTTTTTATTTTATTTAATTAACCCACACTAAGTAACGGTTAGAGTGTTGATAATTTTTCTAAACCCCAAACCCGAGTGTAAGGTTGCATTAAGGCCTTCAATTGGGGCCCTTTTTACCCAAATTTTTAGCGGACAGTCGTAATGGATGTAACAGGATACGTCCAAGACAACTGCTTCTCAATTTAACCTTTCTTTACAGGGAAAATTTTATTAAATATGCACCTCATGATCATAGACAAAACACCCTTTTTTCTTATTACTCGTAGAAAAATAACCAGATTCGCATAACCGTTAACGAATGGCTTGCTGACACTTGACCCCATAATTTAGTTTTTCTGGAGTGGCAGCACTGCTAAGTTTCCTTGACTTCCCCCAAACTTGGAAAGACCGACTCCATGCAGGCAGAGGCTAAAAGGCCGCCTCCATTTCATCTAATACTTGTCTTTTGATTTTTTGGGAGTAGTCAGTCGAAATGGAGTCGGCCCCCCAGCACACGCCTAACCATTCCACTTTTTTGCTTCCTAACCGGTGTTGCCAGAGCAAAAACAGAATTCACCAGACTCGAGTAGAAAAATTTGCCAAATTTTCACTAGACTACGATTTGTGTGGCAAAATATCGCGAAAAAACGCAGTTTTTAGCTTAAAAATCTGCTTAAACTCTTGAAAAAAAGCAAAAATGACATGCTTTTTGGCCCAATTCTGTGATTTTTCGGCTTGTTTTCAACAAAATTTTGTGTTATTAAATAAAAAACGCTCGAGAAATGTAATTCTAGACTTAATTTCTTGATTATTTAGTTTGTTTTAGCGAAATCTAGCGAAAAACCTGAGATCGTAGTACAATCAAGCTTATTTTTGTTTTATTTTGCTCAAAAAACCAGTTAAATCGAGTGAAACAATTAAAATAACATCAATATCAATTCTGTTTGTGATATTTAGGCGTGTTTGTACAAGATTTTTGCAAAATAAGTGAACCTCTGGTCTAGAAACAAAGTAAATAGGTCGAAACAAGCTAAAAAATGATATCAATTTCGATTTAATTTTGTAGATTTTAAGCCTGTTTCAATATAATTTTTCTAACTTTTTGTGTTTTTGTCCCTCAAAACCATCTTTAAACTCTTAACAAAGACAAAAAACGCCGTTTTTGGGCTCTTTTGTTGAATTTGTAGTTTCTTTTTGACAAAATTTTGCAAAATAATTGTGTTTCTGGCTGAAAAAGCATTAAAAAAAACTAAAATAAGTTGTCATTTTCGACTTTTTAAGTAATGTCTTGTAAAAAAGAAATAGAACTATTTTTAACGAATTTGGTGGTTTTCGATTATTTTTTCTTTGAGAAAATTTGAAAATAATCAAGTTAAAGCCTTAGAGTTAGGTGAAAATATAACTTTTTTATAATTATAACAATTTAGTGATTTTTGAGACGCTGTGGCAAACTCTTGCGAAAAAAACAAGAGTTTTCAGCTTAAAAATATGCTTGAACTCTCGAAAAAGGAAAAAATTATATCATTTTCGGCCTAATTTTGTGTTTTCTTGGCTTGTTTACCAATTTTTCGAAATAATTGCGTTTCTAGCTGAAAAACATACTAAAACTCTCAAAAAATGCAAAATTAAAGTAATTTTCGACTTAATATGTTGGTTTTTCAGTTCGTTTTAGCGAAATCTCGCAAGAAAACCTGAAATTATAGTACAAAAACGTGCTTATTTCTGTCTTATTTTGTTCAAAAAGCAGTTAAATCGAGTGAAACAAACAAAATAACATCAATATCAACTGTTTTTGTGATTTTCAAGCGTGTTTGGACAAGATTTTGCAAAATAAATGAGCCTTCTGGTTCAAATGAAGTAAGTCGAGCGACACAAGCTAAAAAGAATATCAATTTCGATTTAATTTTGTAATTTTTTTGTCTGTTTTAACAAAATTTTTAGAATTTACTTTGTTTAAATCTCAAAAACGTGCTAAACACTTGAAATGGGCAAATATAACGCCGTTTTTGGTTGATTGAATTGTTTTTAACGAAATTTTGCGATATAATTGTATATTTTTAGCTGAAAAAGTATTCGAAAAAGACAAAAATGAATTGTCATTTTCAGTCCTGTAGTAAAATTTTGTAAAAAATCAAACGAGAACTATTTTTAGTTTGGTGCTTTTTCGACTTTTATGAAAAAACTTGCCGAAGGAATCAAGTTTCTGGTTGAAAACTTGGAAAATGCACGGAAAACAGTTTTTTTCATTTCCAAAAAATTATCAGAATTTTTAGAAAAGTTTTCAATTTCCCCACACCTGGCAACACTGTTCCTAACCCTCTGCCGTGCGGAGTGGGGCCTTTCCCGCCGTAGTCTCGTCGGTTGAGTTGGTCCTTCTTGCAGGTGAGGTGATGGTTCGGCGTGTCCAGAGATGGCGCCCGCCGACTCTCTTTAGATCACTCTAACATATTTCTTTGGTGGTTGGGACATAAACTCGCACCCGGTGCCGGTTTGCATGTTAACATTCTAGTCACAAAAAACAAAGCCATAAATGACTCACGCCAAAGAGAAAGTGCGAAAGCACGAATGCGCAGTCTGCCAAAAAAAATTCCTCACGAAACACGATCTCAAGAAGCACCTGCGAGTGCACACCGACGAGCGGCCGTACGTGTGCAAAGAATGCAATCAGGGCTTCCGGCAGGCCGGCTCCCTCAAAAATCACGTGGCGGCCAAACACTCTCTAGGGCTGCCAACCCTGCAAACCTACGTTTGCAACTATTGCAACAAGGAGTTTCCGGTGAAGGAGCGTTTGAGACTCCACATTCGCATCCACACGGGGGTGAAGCCCTACCAGTGTCGCATCTGCCCCAAGACGTTCGCGAGAGGGGGGCAATTGGTCCAGCACATGCGGACGCACACTGGAGTGAAGCCCTACACATGCGATATTTGCTCGTCGGCGTTCACGTGTTCAGCCAATCTGAAATTGCACATTAAAGGCCATTTGGAGATTAGAGACTACGTGTGCGACATCTGTGGGAAGAAATTCTACAGAAGAGACGCCTTAAAGAAACATCTCACTTGCTACCACGGCAATCTGAAAGCCTTCCATTGCAAAATCTGTAATAAACAGTTGAAAGGGCACTTACCCCAACACATGAGAGTGCATAAGAAGGATAAGCCTCATGGGTGCGCCCATTGTGGGGCCCGATTTGCGCAAAGGTCGCAGTTGACTGTTCATCAGAGAATCCACTCGGGGGAGAAGCCCTATCGGTGTCAAGTCTGCTGGAAGGCTTTCGCCCATTCGACTGCACTCAAACTCCACATCAGACGACATACGGGGGAAAAACCCTTCGTGTGTGTCCTGTGTGAGAATGTTTCGTTTTCACAGTTGCCACACCTGAAGAAGCACATGTTGTGCATACATAAGAGTTCGAAACCGTATGTTTGTAGCCACTGCCGGAGCTTCCACCAAACCAAAAACGATCTCGATGGTCACTATGCCAAGTGTCAAGACTACTACAATAACCTCCACCAAAAAAACGAGATTGATATCAATACGATTGACCCACCCATGTCTTTGGAAAAAATGAGGTTCCTTTTAGCCGTACTATTGAAGAAGATTTCCTCGCAGGAAAGACTGGAAGAGCTCGGGTTTAATAAGAGACTCATCGACGACATCCTCGTAGATTCGATAAAGAGCTCGGGGAGGGAGCCGTGCAAAGATACGAGTCTTTCAGTCGCGGAGAAACTTAAAAAGAACGTCGAGATTCTCCTCGAGTGGACTGTCCCCAAACAATACATGGAGAAGTTTAAAAACGAACAAAGATCGACCGAGGAGCTTTTAGAAGAATTGACTTCGTAATCAAAGAGTTAGTACAATATTGTAGACTAGTAGGTAGCTTACTGACTGTTGCAAGTACCCGAAAATTTTTTTCATGACTGTTGCGCTTTTTGGTATACCGTTCTTGCCCAAAGTGTGAAAAGTACAAAAATCAGCTTTAAGAAGCACTCACATACCAAAGGGAGAAACCAAAAGGTTGTACAGGATACATTTAGCTTTATTTGTTTTTTTTTAATTTTATTTAAGACCAAAGAATTTTTTGTTGTAATTTTTAAGTTTTGTTTTGGTCGGGCCTACCGACTGCACCAATTCGTGTCATAGCTTCTAAGTGCAATACTTTTCGTGGCAATTTTGAGTTTGGCATCACAATTGTATAAACTGTCTAAACTAATTTTGTGGTGTGATGTTTATATAAAAATATATCGACGTGGTGGTTCAATTTAGTTAGGAGTTTTTTAATGTTCCTTCAAGCATTTGCCAGTCGAGTGCCATATTATATTTACTAATCATTAAAAAGAAACAAAATTTTATTATACCACCACTTATCTAAGTGTTAATTATATTTTCTAAACGTATGGTTTTTAATGTTATGGGCCGGTTTTCAAACCTCTTCCACTCTAAAAATAAACAATAAAAATGAACTCCGTATTCTTATTTATTTGAGAAAAGAAAAACGTTGATTAACATCAAGCAATCTACCCTAACATTAAAAATTAATTCAGTCAATTTGAAAAACAGCCTTAAAATGACTAACACTACGCTTAATTCTTTGGTAACATTTACTTCCATGTAACGACTACAGGTTTCTGTAATTCGACATTCAAATTTTCGACCAACAAATACTGAAAAAAAAAATCAATTACATCACAAAATCTTAATTTTTTCGTACCTTATGAATAGTGTCGTAACGGAAAGCTTGTGCCACATTATTCACCAACACTTCCTCGACCGAATCAGTGACTCCAACTATAGTCAATGCCCCCAGATTGGGAGGCTTCTCCGTCCCACTCCAGTGAATATTCTCGCTCTTTAACACCCCCCTCTCCATCCAAAACTCAATCAAAGTGTATTGCTTCTCCTCGTAGGCATCTGAAAAACCTCCTCAATCAAAACAATCACGAATCGGCCTCAAAAACCCACTCAATGAATCCCCATCATCCCAATAAAACTCCCCAAATGCGTTCATTTGTTCATCACCGGCTGCTATAATCTCGATTCGGTTTAACCTCGAGCGAGTTGTGGTCTGTTCGGGGGCCTGCGTCGGCAATATATAGCCCCCTCTTAATAAAAGCGGAATTGTGTCCAAGGGGGCCGAGAGATTGACACTTTGGCCTTGACCAGCGATTGGTGATTTAGTATAAACATCGTACCACACCCCTTCCGGCAAGTACGCCCCCACTTGCGTCGAATTCTCCTCCAAAACGGGCACAATCATCAAAGCGGGCCCCCATAAAAACTGCGCATCGATATCGTAAGTCTTCAAGTCGTTGGGAAATTCGAAAAATAGGGGACGGGCGACGGTGTCGCCCCTAGTGTGCGCAGCCCAAAATAAAGTGTACAAGTAGGGGAGCAGTTTGTAGCGCATCGAGAGGGCTTTACGGGCCGACATGACCACTTCGGGGCCCATCGCGACCGGATCCTGATCCTAGGAAAAAAAAGTAACAAAATGTGGTTTTACAAAATGTGAAAAATACAATGCCATCGTCGGTGTTGTGGTTACGTGAAAACGGGTAAAAAGCCCCCAGTTGGGTCCATCTATTACACAAAGCTCTAGTCGTGTTGCCATTGAAGCCGCAGATGTCAGCCCCCATTAAAGGCACCCCAAAGAGGCTGAAACTCAACAATTCTATAATTGGGTTAGTGGGCCGTGATTGGTTTGTGACGTACGTGGAATGGAGTATCTCATGTCTAGCCAATCAGAAACGACGTCGCCGCTCCAATGACCGGCGTAGTGGCCATGACCGGCGAAAGTCGAGCGGGAGATGACCATAGGGCGGCGCCCCCGAATGTCAGACATGGCGCTAATTGCGAGAATATTAATCACTAAGGCTCGGATTATATGCAAAATGTATGTTTTCTATCTGATGTTTTTTGATTAAAATAAGCCAAATAAAAAATGCATGTTTTGCATATTTTGGCAACTTCGTGCATATTTTAGGAAATATTGCATATTTGTGCATATTTTGATGAAATCACAAATTTTCGATTAAAAATTTCAGTTCAAGTTAAAAATTGGACAGTTTTAGAAAAATATTTCGATTATAAAATATGGTAAAGACAAAACAACCGATAAATCGTAATCCCGACTCAAAGAATTAGTATCTTGCTGAGTATTTCCTTTTTAAATTTGTTTTATACAGGATGGATATAAATTATGGAATCAAGCTATTTTTATTTAAATCATTTGTCTCCAGAAAATAATTAATATAAATTAAAGTAATATAAAAAATGTGATCGTATTTTGAAAATGAAGTTTTGTTCTGTTTTTGAGTTATGCAATTTTTTGTCAATATTGCAATTTATGTATTTTTTTTTAATTCAGTATAAAGTAGATATCTAGTTGTAATCTTTAGATTATAGAGAAAAATCTGATGTGAACATCACACGACTTTCCGTATCCCACTTATCTGGAAAACATCCTTACGACAATAATCAGAGGCAATAATTTAGTGTTGGAAATCCGAGTAGCAAACCTAACGTTTGCGTCAATGCCACCTGCCGGATTACACAACTCAAAAATAAAAATAAAATTCAAAAAAAAATATTTTTGATAAAACACCACATTTTTATAGTATTTACTTTATCATTCATCAATTAGTTTTTCCAAAAAAATAAATAGTTGAAGCAAAGAACGTTTGATTTTATACTTTTTATTCATCTGGTATGGCTATTATCTTTGCCTGCAGATGAATTTTAGCGAAATTGTTAGTGATCTGATCTGAAAAGTACAGATTTCTTAGAAAGGCTTAATTACTAGGTTGTTAAAATGGTTTGTCTGACGCAAAACCAATTTATTTATTCTCTTTCGTTTATCGTATGCAGTTCAAGATGCCGAAAATACAAAGTTTAGTGTACTCGAGGATAAAAATTTATCCCAACTTAGATTTTTTATTGTTAAAAGTTTTGCATATCGATGCATATTTGGCATATATTAGAGCATATTTCTTAATATACAGGGTGCGCCAGAACTCGCGCGCCAGAGAAAAATGCCGTGTAAGGTTGTAAGGTAAGATACCAGGAACATGTAAAAAATGTTAAAAAAATTCTATCTATAAAAATTACGAAGTTATGAAAGTTTAAGTTTTGCACTTTGACTATATGATGAACAAAAGGCGCCCGTGTTAACCCACACGTTATAAGTGATCTTTTATTAAAGACGAATTCGAAGACCAAAATTGTATTTGTGCTCTTATCAGTAAGATATAGACTTTCCTTTTTAGAAAAAAGAAATCCATATAATTAACAGTTTTAAAATAATTTCATTGTTAAAGTCTAGATTTTGATACTGTTGACGGTGTTCTTAAAAAAAATGTGTAGAAAGTCTATTGAAATAAACTTTATTGAAGATGTTTGGATACCATTTCTTGGCTCCAAAGAAAATTTATCAATGTTGCAACATTGCAAATATCCTAGGATACAGAAAATATCCAAGTAATGTTCAATTATTGGAAACGGTAGCAAAAAAAAAAAAACAATTTTCAATGTTTGTTCTGTGAAATTTGAACGATTAAAATCAAAAAGGTTTCCTAGATACGAAAAATACCTGAGTGAAATAGTTTTTTAGTAAAAGAAATTTGTGCAATATTGCCGCTTTGTGCTGTTAGACAAACTGTTTAAATTTTAAAAAGAATCTATTTAGACTATTTTTGGAATGATGGTCACAATGTTTCAATAAAAAAGGACGCGCCTGTTTCAATCGTGGGCGCCTTTTTTTTCATCACCCTGTATATTTCTGTTGGAAAAATAATTTTCCAAGTTTTTTTGCTACAGGCTTTTAAAAGAGGAAACAAGGAAGCTGTATCCTGAATTGTAACTCTGTTTAATGTTATTTGTGGCTTTTATTGGCAAAATTTTTGTAGCTTTACTAAATAATTATTAAAAAACATATACAAGATCATCAGTATCATTAAATAGACATAAAAAATGTAAAATGTCAAAAAATAAATGTCAAATTTTTTTGACAGTTAGAATTTTTTAAACATTTTTTCCATGTTCCTGTTATCCTATCTTATTTGAAATTTTTCTCTGGGGCACGAGTTCTGGGGCAGCCTGTATAGTGCATATTTTTGTAAAAATACGTGCATATATATGCGCATATTTTACAAAATTTTCGTGCATATAATCCGAGCCTTATTAATCACCGGTTAACACACGAGTGCAATACTCACAAACTTGTAACAATTGCCTCAGTAAAACCGAATAAATTGTGGACGTTGTAGTGTAAACCGGCGTAGTGTTTCGCCGACATGCACATGGTTTTGTAGTTGAGGGCGCCACCATCGACATTTGGCAAATACGGGGGGCTGTCTAGACTGGTCTTGGGGCACCCGTTAAACGATCCCGAGAGGAAATTCGACGGCTCGTTCATGTCAATCCAGGCTCCATCGAAGGGGACAACATCATGGAGGGATTTCAACATCATTGTCCAATAATCCACTGTTGTGGGGTGTGTAAAATCGGGCCAAACTGTACTTTTATTATTCCAGACTTTTCCGATAAATATCTGCCCGGTTGAATTTTTAACAAAAATGTCCATTTTGAGCCCTTCGTCAAACGGGGGGTACGCCCCGGGGGGCTCACTCCCACTCACCCCCGCATCAATCAACGGAATATAATGCATCCCTTTCAAATGTAAATCTTTAACGAACTGAGGCAAACCTTTGAAATTGACCGAATCGTAAGTAAAATCGTTACTACTTTTCATGTAGTCCAAATCGTTCCATTGCGTGTCCTAAAACTGGCATTACTTTTGCCCTCGACTGTACCACGAAACCCACCAATGGAATCCCAGCATCGATGTTACGTTGCATGACAAGTCTAGTTCGGTTCAGGGTTTTGTAACCGAACCGACATAAATGGAAGCCCAACCCCCAATATGGCGGCATGAACGGACGTCCAATCAAATCCGTGTATTGGCTAATCACGTCGGTGGGGGTGGGGCCGAGGAAAAAATAAAAGTCTAGAACGCCGCCGATTGGTCGGAATGTTACTGCAGGTGTGGGTTGCAGTATAACGTCTGCAAATGAAAATGTGACACGTTGGAGGTGAAAAGCGGGGCTTACCCATAGCATTGGAGTTTTGGAGGTAAAAACCGTGGCTTTTAGTCGAGTTCTCCATTATTAGGTAGAAGGGGTGACTACCGTATAAATTTTTCTAAGAAAGAATTATCAGTTTTGTTTTTTGCACCATAAAAACTTACATCAAAAGAGGGAATTGTGTCATGGTTGAATAACGTAAATCGTGACCATTGGGTCGATAATAACAAACGACTGCGATGTTCTCCCATCCCGTAAATGTAACTAGAAGGTAATTTACCGCTCAGTTGTAAAAACTGATCAGAAAAAATTAAATTCGGTAAATTTAATGCGTCAAAACTGGAACGAAACAATTAATTTTTTGCATAGTTTCAAGAAAAACTAACATTATGGTATTATCTGATCGTCTTACCACCCTAAACCCGGGCTTGGTTGAGTCAATATAAAACAAGTAAGTCAAATTCATGGCCGCTTTATCGACAATAGGAACTTCTGGAAACGGAGGCTCAAACCTGTTTTTCAACGGATCTGTAATCTTTGAAGAAAATTAAAATATTTGTTGGTTCTAATCGAAATTTTTACTTTAATGTGCAATCTCGTGTCTGTCTCAAATTTAGCACTGAGTTTGATTACTTCCACATCTCCTGGATAGGCCGTCGCAAAGCCCCGTTTCAAGAACGCCTCCAGACCGTAGGCCGTCTGCGTCACATTTACATAATTATAAGTCGCGTAATTGGAGGGATAGAAACAGTAGGGGGTGGCTAGGGGCACCCCCATTTTCGGCTTCTTTTTCGCCGGGATCCAACAACAGCCCCTGCTCTCGCACCCCTGCTGATTGGCCCCATTCTCGGGGTAGCAATCGAACCGGTCCCGCTCCTGGACCAGTTTGCACTTGCCATAATCCGGTTTCGGGGGCGGCGGCAGAGCTGTAGGAACTTTGATTTGGCTTGGTTTGTGCGTATGGTGGATTTTTTCGAGTAAAGTGGGGTGTTCGTAGCGCTCTTGAGTGTAAATAACTCCGAAACAGTGTAACAAATATACCAAGGGAAGGACTAAAAACACAGCCAGAAGCATGAGCACCAGCAGGATTGCTGGCAGACTAGGACGGGAGCAAGTGGTGGATTCGCAGTTCTGTGGGGCGAAGCGGACGTAGTCTTCATCCTTGACGAAGGTAGGAGTTATTTATTTTTCTTGGGGGGCGTTTTTGGACTTACCGGGAGTTCTCTTTTGAGCGGAGAGGTGTTAAAGTCGCCGTTCAAGGACGATTCTTTGGTTGTCGGGCATTTCCGTTGAGGAATTTCGTTGCAAAAGGCTTCAAAAGACACGGAATCGGTGCGTGATAAGTGGCGATTACGCCGAGCCCGAAATGATTGCAGCAAGTAGCGAATTCGCGTCATTTTTTCACACAATTACATTGAAACAGGAACGTTACATCCTGTGATAAAACGGGGAAGTCAAGTTTATCACCCTCGCACACTGATTACGATTTTCTGTTGATTTAACAAATTTTATTTGATTTGTTGTTCACTCATAACCTCACTTTCAGTTGACAATTATCAATACAGTTGGCAACCATTACGTAGCTCGGTGAAGATAGCAAGTATAAAATCACAGCGGACCAGTTCAGTCTTGGTTATCCTTTACATATTGAATAAAATAAAGAAAATAAACTCTAAACCACCCCTAGCCTTTTTAAAAAGTAGGCATTTTGTATTTGTCACAATTATTATAAATAAAATTATGGTTTATTTAAAAAAAAATGTAATAATGGCCTACGGTAAATATCTAATCTTCTTGCCGTAGAACTCTTCCCAGGGCTGGATTTTGCTCACAATTTTTTATTTTATAGAGTTATTAATGCCCTTTTAACTTGCAACAATAAAAAAGTGGCACATCCTTGATAACAAATAAAACAAAATAAAAACTCTCAAAGTTCACAAAAAATCAAACTTGGCAACCTCTTCCCAGGACTCGATTTTTTTCAAACTCTTATACCTTGTAGAGTTTTTAATGCCCTTTCAATCTGTGGTACTAAGACAGTTGCACATTGTTGATAACATGTAGAAAAAAAATAAAAATCTTTAAAATTCATAAAAAATCAAACTTTACAACCCCTTCCCAGATTCAGCCAATCAGCAGACGGAAAAAAAAACACAATCCTTCTGTTTTAAAATACATTTTTCATTTATTAGATGTCAGACAAGTCAGTATACAAACAACATGAAAAACGTAATTTTCTTAGAAAGTAATTTCTTGTTGACAAATCTATACAACAAGTTGCTCTAAGAATAAGACCACTCGTCCCTTCTGAGATTTCGAAAGTCTGCAAAAATGTGTTTGAAGTTTATCCCACCATTAATCAAGTAAATATCAGGGACACAGACAAGGCCTTCACTTACAACTATGTTTTTGATCCAACTACAACCCAAGCTTATATTTATGAAAACTGCGTTAAACCCGTGCTTGAGAATCTTTTTAACGGTTATAACAAACAGTGTTAGCATACGGTCAGACTGGCTCTGGAAAAACACACACAATGGGAACAACATTTAATGGGGAAGGCGAAATGGGAGTGATTCCTAGGGCAATCACTGAAATTTTTAATTGTGTGAGAGAGCCTATTTTCTCGTTTTTTCCCGAATTTTTCGCTTCTTGAGAGGCTTTCGGCAACGCACTTTTCTCTTGAGGACATTTTGTTGCTTACTATGCATGGCTTCCATTCGGATGATTTTGGTTTGTTTTTTGCGCTCTTCTTGTTTGAATTTTGCGAGTTCGCGCTCTCTTTGAATTTTCCAGGTCCGGCATCGCTCAGATTCTTCGCGCATTTTACGGATCAATTTCACTCATTAACTGAATTTCGCTGTTTAATTGGTTGATTTTACTCACATCCTTTTCTTTCTTTTTCAAGCGGGCCTGTTCTTGGACTTTTCGGTTCAATTATTGTAACTGATTCTCTAATGCTTGGACTCGTTTTCTTCTATCTTAATTGTTGCATCAATTCGTGTTTTTCTTTCTGCAGTTGAAGAATTTTATTTTCTTTCTCCTTCAAGCCTTCGTAATCGACTAAATACTGAATGTTTGTGGAAATTTGTCGGGCCAAGTGCTCCTTCATTGCTAATTGCTTAGTAAACTCTTGTAGTTTGGAGCCATTTGTTGTTTGGTGTAATTTTCTTGATCCTTACTCACTTCATCTATATTTTTAAATTTGTCGTCTTGGCTTTCACGAATGTCGATATTTCGCTCGTGGTGGAGAATTTCGTCTTCGGTTTTCTTCTGTTCAGAATCAAGCACCATGAATTCGTTGCAACTTATCCAAATTCTTCTTAAAACCGTCTGTATTATTCTGATTGAAACTCAAATGATATTGTCAAGTGTGAGATCATATTTTTATGGAGATTTTCATTCGCATTTTGCAGTATAATTAATTTTTCCAAAAGACCGGTGTTTTCGTGTAAAGTTGACAGCTGCACAGTGAGATCTCGAATTTTTGTTTGCAACTGGACGTTTTCTTACCTCAAACTGATAATTTCATTGGAAAAAACGGCAGGTCCTCCCTGACCCACAATTTGCAATCTTAAGTCTTGTATAGTTTTTTTCAGTAAGTTGATATCAGCTGCTTTCGGGTCTTCTATGTTGTAATCAGCGAGACTAACACAGGCAATCAACAGTGTTATGCTGTTGGCCCCCAAAGAATTACCCCAAGTTAAATTACTGTCTTGCTGTAAGAGATATAACCGTGTTGTTGTTTTTCATCAGCTAAAGCCGAAATCACGTTGTCTAACACTAAAAGACCCTTGTTTATATTAACGCCTTCTTTAAACGTTGTCCCAACAGCTCCCGTCTTCTTGGGTCTTTCTGAACCAGCCAAATCGACCAAATGGAACTTTGCAGACTTCTCATTGCTGAAAAAAACAATTTATTAAACGAGAAATTTCATTACACTAATTATCGATCTTTGCAGTAAAAGTAAAACTCATCTTTTTCCTTGATATCAACCTAAATTCAAAGTCATTCTGAATGTAATAATTGAAATATCTCATATGAAAAACCTCTAAGCACAATTGCTTTAGTTTTAAAGCAAAGATATTTAAGAAACTTTTTCTGTATGTTTTCAAGAATTAGTTTATGGGTTTCACAGACAAGATTCCATATAAGAGAACAATATTTTAGTTTTGATCTGCAATTTTCAAAGTTACAATATTATTAAATTGTTTACAGTTGCGTAATATAAAACCCAAAATTTTGATGTAGAATTAATGTTCTGTAAAAGAAAGCTCCGAATCAAATAAAACGCCTAGATCAAATATCGAGCGATGAAGATAATTTGTAATCGAGTCCTCTGCATCCGAAAACGTATGTCTGTTTTTGAATGTGTACCCCAGGTGGCAAAAAATAATTAAAATTAACAACGTAATTAACATAGGGAAGCAAACATAAAGATTTTTGTCATTATTGAGGTGATTAAATTTGTTCTGAATGACATTAATAACACTTTTTGTGTGAATCGGCCTTTAAGTTAAAAATGCATGTAGACTTCTACAACCTACTTGATGCACTTTAATATGAAAAAGAGTATAACCATAATTTTTTAACAAAATTTCTAGGGACAAAAACAAAGAGCAAACAAAATTTGTGGCTATGGAGACAAGCTGCTACCAATTTTTTCACCAAAATTTTGACTTGGTAATTTCCATTAAAAAAAGACTTTATAGTCGTTTTCATATTAATGTGCATCAAAGTAGTCGTTGAAAGGGATCATTTTAAGTTGGCGACCATGCGAAAATTCAAACAATCTTAACCTCAATCCGCCCTAAAAATGTGTACCCCAGTTTTTGAGAAAGCAAAAAATAATCAAAGCTAACAACGTAATTAGCATAGGGTGGCAAACAAAGATTTTTGTCATTATTGATTAAAGTTGTTCTGAATAACATTAATGACACTATTTGTGTGAATCGACCTTTAAATTAAAGATGCATTTAGAATTCTACAACCTACTTGATGCACATTAATATGAAAAAGAGTATACTATTTCAGTTGATAGTAGAATTTGATAAACAGGGTTTTTAGCGGTTTTACCAAAGTTGTGTTGACTCTCGTAGCCATGATTTTCGATTTTATTTTTTAAAGGTGGCAATGATGTTTTTTCTGTCACATTGAAATTAAAGGTTATGTACGATGGTCTTGGGATTTAATAAAATTTTAAGGTACAATCGCGTGCTTTATTCAGAACATTCAACAGCCGAAGCTTGTTTTTGGATGAAACATCAGTGAATAACTCCGATTACCTCCGATAAAAAAGTGTCGATCAAATTAAAAGTTGGGACACCAAACCCAAGTCCAAGAATTTTGTTCAAAACGTTGATCGAACGTCTGATATGAAAGATTTGTAAGAAGAAAAGCATCTTCTTGCTAGAATCTGTTAATCATGTCCATGGTGTTTGTGGCAGTTATCAATTTACAAATAAAACTTTTGAATGTTGCACAAAAGGTTGTTCTTCTTAATAAATCAAAGATCGTTATTGATAATAACAAACATTTTAGCTACACCCATAGTTTTAATTAACAAAATTGTTATGAAACATACCTTGCACCTTGTACAAGGGTAATGTGCCTCACATATTATTGTTCCCAACTGAAACGCAGTTGCCTCAAGGAAACTTTTAGTGGTGCAGTGGTTTAGTTGATTAACTAAAAATCGGAAAACCCTCCAAATATTTCGTAGATATTTGAAATTATACTGGATAACAAGATTGTTTTATTACCTTTTGGTAAATTTCAAAGGTTTGTTAAGGACTAATAGTTAACCATCACAAATTTAGTTTTGTGCTTCAGTGATAGGAGTTTGTGATACAACGTGTTTTGGTGTTGGTATGTTGGAGGATTAGCATAATTCTTTATTGTGACGATAAGCAGGCCTATCTAGGGGGAAGCAAACCCAAGTTGATCCTTTCTTTTTTTTTTTTTTTTTTGAGCAAGAACAAATATTGTTGGATAAAATTTCCAGATTCTATGACTTTGCGTGCAGATGCTTCTATCTGAGTTGATTATATCTGATAGATTTGCAATTACCTTTTATGAGTAAATTGAAAATAAAAGTATTTTTCATATACCTTTGAGTGATTTAACCAAAATTGGAGCTCCATAAAACTCGTTCAAATACTATTCAAACACTCATGTTTTGGGTTATTTTAAATATCCAAATCAAATAGTATGTATTGTAGTCCCTTCGGTTTCCGTTAACGAGCACATTAAAATCAATTTAAATAAATAAACTCAAGATTTACTAATTAAAACACCAGCTGTTCGTGGATTGTCAATAAATGTCTAAATGCTGTCAAAAGTGATCAGTGTATTTGTCAAGGTTACTTCGTTGTGCATAAAAGTTGAGTACACTCGTAAATTGTGACCTTGAGAATTCTACTATCCAGAGAAATATAGTGTAAAGTAGATTTCATTTAAATTGGCATAATAGGTGGCTATGGAATTTCGTATTTAAGTTTGTAGCCCTGCACATGTTCCTGTTATAACAGCTGATGGGGTTTTTGTTTTTCTTTGATTACTTACCTACATGGTTTATTGAACTGACATGACTGACATTTGTATTCGTTTTTTCAGTGTTTTCGTTGTTTGTTCGTTATTCCCACTACTTTTTCAAATTTTAATTAAAACTAGTTCTCTTCAGATTTAAAGTACTCGCTAAGGTATGTTTGAAAACATAATGAACTTCTTTTTGTTATTCCTGTTTTAGGAATTTTAGGTTAATGGAATCAACTATACCAATTTGAATTAAGCCAAATTACTTTATCCAGGGCAAAACACCATTTTTCAGGCTGCAGTACGCGAAGCTTCATTTTGTACAGATTTCTTTTTTCCCCTCCGATCGCAACAACTTTACCATTGTTTAAAAATTCAAAATTTTGTCCTACATTTTTAATGACAAAATCCAAACCCCTTTCGGATGCAACTTACACGGAAAACAAATTGTGTTTTATCTCCGGTGTGAATAAAACGTCTTTTAAAATTTCTGGAAGCCACTTATCAACGAAGTCTGTATTTTCTACAAATCAAATAGTGTATGTTTTTAGTGTTAAAACTACACCTACAAAGGGATGAAACAGGATGTTAAACTTTTTATCGAAAAAACTCTCTGAAAACTTCTGAAAAAGGGTTCTTTAAAAATAAAATTTTAACTATCTTAACCTCACTTTTTATAGTGACAAATTTAGTTCCTTAATATGTAAAGCCTTTTTCACATTTAAAGCGCGGTTTACACAATCATGGCCTACTGTTATGCCAATTTCAATGAAATGGATTATACGTTTTCAGATTCAAAGATGACTCGATTACAAATTATCTTGATCGCTCGATAGAACGCCCAGTCTTCAACTTACCCGTCATTTTTGTTGATCATGGTCATGTTTATGGAAAAACTTGCGTGACTCCTAGAGCTCTGTGCATTCATATTGGTGGCCCCTGTAGCTCGACTACTGGATCCTGGCGTTAAGGCTTCTAAAACACTTTGGGTGCAGTCAACATGCACTTGAGTTAATCCTGGGATCACAATTCCTTTATTTGCGTCTTCTCTAATGTCAAGAACGCACTGTTCTCGACTTTTCTCAGCTAACAAGTCATATAGTGCCACTCAAGAAGCGAAAAATTCGGGAAAAAACGAGAAAATAGGCTCTCTCACACAATAAAAAGTTTCAGTGACTGCCCTAGGAATCACTCCCATTTCGCCTTCCCCATTGAATGTTGTTCTCATTGTGTGTGTTTTTCCAGATACAGTCTGGCCGTATAGTAATACTGTTACGTTATAACCGTTAAAAAGATTCTCAATCATGGGTTTAACACAGGTTTCATAAACATAGTCTTGGGTCGTAGTTGGATCAAAAACGTAATTATAAGTGAAGGCCTTGTCCGTGTTCTTGATTTTTACTTGATTAATCCTGGGATAACACTTCAAACACATTTTTGCAGCCTTTTGAGATCTCAGAAGGGACGAGTGGTCTTATTCTTAGAGCAACTTCTTGTACTGACTTGTCTGACATCAACTAATAAATTTAAAAAAGATGGATTGTGTTTGTTTTTTTTTACGTCTGCTGATTGGCTGAATCTGTGACGCGGCAAAGTTTTGCATTTTGAACTAAAAGTATTCACACAATTTTATAGTTATTTATTCGACGAGTTTGAGTGTAAATCGGACTCTTTATTTGACCGAGTGGATTTTTAAACCACGAGGTGGAATAAAGCGTCCGATTTACACTCAAACGAGTGGAATACAACATTTTACTCTTCGAATTAGAGTCAACAAGGCTTAAACTTGCTTTAAATCTGTTAAAAATAATTTGACGTTTTGTATTGAGAAATGCCAAACAGTTGTCAAAACTTCCTTACACGGGAGAAAAACCGCAAATTTTGACAGTGTCGAAGAATAAAATAAATGATTTAAATTTTAATAAATTAAGTCGCTAGGATCGGAATGAAATTTTTGGTTTCGAATAATTTTAAAAACATATTTTTGATCAGCGATGTGCCACTTTCTTAGTACCACAGATTGAAAGGGCATTAAAAACTCTACAAGGTATTATACCTTGTGAGTTTGAAAAAATCGGGCACTGGGAAGGGGTTGGAAAGTTTGATTTTTTATGAATTTTAAGGATTTTTATTTTTTTTCTACATGTTATCGCCAATGTGCCACTTTCTTATTACTACAGGTTGAAAGGGCATTAAAAACTCTACAAGGTTTAAAAAAAATCGAGCCCTGGTAAGGGGTTGGAAA
The DNA here is from genome assembly GCF_015345945.1 of Tribolium madens. Taxonomy (NCBI): domain Eukaryota; kingdom Metazoa; phylum Arthropoda; class Insecta; order Coleoptera; family Tenebrionidae; genus Tribolium; species Tribolium madens. Next base: position 12,171,898 of record NW_025401069.1, read on the forward strand.
GTTTGATTTTGTATAAACTTTGAGGGTTTTTATTTTGATTATTTGTTATTTATCAACGATGTGCCACTTTTTTATTGTTGCAAGTTAAAAGGGCCTTAATAACTCAATAAAATAAAAAAATGTGAGCAAAATCCAGCCCTGAGAAGAGTTCAACGGCAAGAAGATTAGGTAGGTACAGTTGGAGACAAAATACTTTGGTCGTCACTTTTCTGACACTTTAATGTAATTCAAGCTTTAATGAATGACAATTTCCAATTAATGACAGCTATTATATCTTTCTATCAAAAATGTGTAAATCTTGTCAACTATGATTGACAGTAGCTAAAAATAAGGTTAACAGTCCTAAAGCATGCTTTACAATGTAATGTCACTCAAGTGACATTGACGACCAAAGTATTTTGTCTCCAACTGTACCTACCTAATTTACCGTAGGCCATTATCACATTTTTTTTTTTAAATAAACCATAATTTTATTTATAATAATTGTGACAAATACAAAAGGCTTACTTTTTAAAAAGGTTAGGGGTTGTTTAGAGTTTATTTTCTTTATTTTATTCAATATGTAAAGTATAACCAAGACTGAACAGGTCCGCTGTGATTTTTCACGTACCGGTTGTATAATTAGTTGCATATGTACCTATGTCATTTTTTCCAAAGTAACAATAAAATTCTATTTTTAAAAAATAAACTTTATTAAAATTCTTAAAACGTACAATAAACTTTCGCTGAACTGTTTTTCGACCTTCAAATTACTCCTCGTTTGAGTCACAAATTTCCACAAGCCCTAGAACACCCCAATAACTCCGTCTCCCAAAAACAAATATCCCTTACTTGTAACAATTCCATTTAATGCCTCCACCGCCGGCGAATTCGGTAAATCCCCCACAAAGTCCCTCCCCTCATCACAATACCTCGCAATGACGGGATCTAGGGGCAAACTCCCCAAAAACGGGACCTTCATTTCCTCGCACATTTTCTTTGCCCCACCTGTGGTCGCTGGGAAAATCTCGGACAACCTCTACAACAACCCCATCAACCCCAATTCCTTACAACCCTCACACAAACCTTGCAACATGGACAAACAAAAATCGACATATTTTCCACAACCCCTAAAATCTTGATATTGACTTTCCTGCAAAAATCGATCTCTTTGCGGACATCCAACAGCGCGACTTCTTGCGGCGTTGTCACAATCACGGCCCCCGTGAGCCCCGCTTGAGACAAGTAAGTCGACGCTGAGAGATGCTCATCGGAAGTGCCGGGGGGCGTGTCCATTAGGAGGTAATCAAGGTTGCCCCAATCGACCTCACTGAGAAATTGACGGATCATGCCGTTCTTTTTGGGGCCCCGCCAGATGACAGCATCGTCGGGGGACGACAATAGGAAGCCGATTGACATCACCGATAAATTGTCATCGACGTACTGGAAAAATGGGTCAATCGATTGATTAGATTGATTAGGTCAGAGGCGTACCACGGGGGACCAACCGGAGCCCGACTGGTGCACTTGCTCGTTGAGGGCCCCCAGGACACGGGGCTGCGAGGGGCCGCAGATATCAATGTCCAAAACAGCCACCTAAAAAATTACAATTAAATTTGATAACAATTGAGGATATTTAATTTATGTTGTCTCAAGGTTGGCCAAAAGTCACTGATAACGAATGAGGGAATCCTGTAAACAGGACAAAGTGCGAAAAAAATATTTGTTTGTGATTTCATACAATGGATGTTTGCATACAAAAAGATATTATTAGAATTTTTACTTGATAATGCGGTCGTGTAATCATGACAAACAAAGAGTTCAATTTATTTATGTAAACATTGAAACGACGAAAAACATCGTTGCTCAATTAAAAACAGATTTTTTTAATTGACAAACGTTTTAAAATATGCAAATTGCATTCTGGGCGAAATAGGGCGCAATGCCAGGTACGGCCTGGTACAAGGCATTCAACTTTGCCCTGTGCCAAAGATAGAGTGCATAACTCGCCTCCCTTTGACACAAAAACACGCACAAAGCGAAAAACTACCCCAAAAATGATCTTCGGATACCCTGAAACGCGACGCAGTCGTTACAACCGAGTGAGTCAAAAACTGTAAAAATGCACTTTTTGCACCCTTACATTGCGTTCCTTATCAGCGGCGGCCAAACTCCTGCCAAGCAAAGCCGTGACGGTGCTCTTCCCCACGCCCCCTTTCCCCGACAAAATTAGAATTTTATTCCTGACTTGCTCGAGTCGCTCCTTCACTAGTTGAATCCCCGGGTCGGGCCCCTTAGGCCCCGAAGCACAAATCTGCTGATTGGGGCACCCCGCACAAGCTGAGGCTTTACCGGCATCGGCGCTCTCAGTCCCTGGACAATCTACCCCCACAAAAAAAAAATTAAGTGACAGCACAAAAACGACACACTAAACTCACGCTCTGGCACACTTGCAGCTTTTTCAACCGTTGTCGCCATTCTTATCACTTGAAAAACACGAAAACGGCAAATTTTATCAGAAATTGAAAGGTTAACAGCTTGACATTTCCTTTTATTGACTGTACCGGGGTTGCCAACGACGATGAAAAACCCCAACTCGATTTAAACGTTTTGTTTGGCGTAAAAAATCCAAATTGTTATTTTTTTTTTCAATGTTCTTGTTAATAATTAGATAAGTGGAGACAAAAAACAAGACAAATAACGTTATATTTCAGTTCATCGTTAATGTGCAAAGTTAAAAGTTTTTTATGTGGCAGCGTTGCCAACTACGTTGAAAAACCCCAACTTGATTCAAATCTTTGTTTGACGTAAAAAAACCACATTATTTCCTTTTTTTTTAATGTTTTTGTTAATAATTACGTGAATAGCGACAAGAAACAACAGTGTTTTACATTTCGTTCGCGGTAAACGTGCAAAATTCACGTTTTTATTTGCTGCGGCAGTGTCGCCAACGTCGATGAAAAACCCGAACTCGATTCAAATGTTTTGTTGACGTGAAAAGTCAAAATTATTTCCCTTTTTTCAATGTTTTTGTTGATAATTAGATGAATGGCGACAAAAAACGAGACAGTGTTATATTCAGTAAGCGGTTGGCGTGCGAAATGAGCGATTTTAATCCACTTTTGTAGCAACTCCAACCATGGAGCACCGTGGGGGCGGATCCTTGCATGGAGCAAGTCGCGGGGCCCCCAGTGCCGGTCCGCATCGGTCAGTATTACCAGACCCCACGGCCTCACCCTTGGAGACCAACTCTGGGTTACGAAAACGTCGAAGTCACCCCATTGTAAGCCCCCAGATTTCAAATTGAAAAAACTCAATTTGTAATTGTAGGCCGAGTCAGCCGGTCACTAACGCCCTCATCGATCCCTGCTATACCCCCCACGGTATGGCGACAGAGCCGTTGAAATTCCCGAATTTGGTGACCGGATTTGAGCGAAATCCGGCCCATGCAGCCAGGGCCGCACTCTACACCAGATACACCCCCATAGAGTGGACGCATAATAATTTGCGCAACTACGGCGAGTCGGACACAAATCGGAATTATTCGGAACGGCTCAGAGGCGAATTTATCCGAGTTATGAGGTGGCCCTCGTCAAAAAAATCAATTGGTTTCTATTTGTGCATTTTTCAGAGAAACTGATGAGAAAACGGCTCAAGGGCAGCGCGAGGTGGGCCGAAGACTCGGCGAAAGAATCACCGATTTGACCTTTTGGCGCAATGAGGCCCGAACTGAGCTCGAGAGACTACTAACTGAGAGCGATTTGCTTCAAGAGTCGCGCAGGTCCTTAGAAAAGGCTATTTCGGACATTGAGGGGCCCCTCCACATCGCTCAGGAGTGTCTCTACCAGCGGGAAAACCGACAAGGGATTGATCTCGTTCACGATAACGCCGAACACTCCCTTTTGAAGGAAATCGAAGTGTATAGAAATTCTCAGGAACAGCTCAAATGTCTCTACGAACGGATCAAAGACCAGCTCAGGAACAACAGAGCGGCTCAGCATGAACTCGAGACTGACGTCAGGAGCAAAGAAGGGGCTCTAGGGATCGACAATATGTGCCACCAACTCAATAATTTCTCCAAAGGAATCAATTACTACGGAGGGATTGAGAAATACGACCCTACGTATTTTTTTTCTCCAAAAGTTGATTTAAAATATTTATTTTTTGTTATTTAGGGTTTCAACGGTTCAAACGTGGGCCGAGAACAGTAACCGAATCGTTCAAAGGTCACAGTCGGAAAGGGGCAAATCGGCTCAATTGCGTTCCGATATTGACAATTTAATAAACACTGTTGCCACCCAAATTTGGGACGCTTGGAGCAACACGAATAATGCTTTAGCAAGAAGGGCTGCTGAAACATTGGAAGCAAAGAGTAAACTGCAAATGCATTTGCATAAAATTCAACAAGAAGTTTTCGATGTCGAGAAAAACATCGAATTGTTGAAAAAGGCAATTATGGATAAAAGCAATCCGATGAAAGTGGCTCACACGAGGCTCGAAGCCAGAACGCATAGGAAGAATGTGGAGTTGTGCAGAGACACGGCTCAAGACAGGTAACATAAAATAAAAATTGAAAACGTATTTAGTGCAGGCAACCAAAAATGCATGGTCTAAGTTATGCAACCAAGCATACATTTTTCATTTTTGAAATTGGGATTTTGTTATTTCAGACTTGTGAAGGAAGTGGTTGACATTCAAGACAGCATTGAGTACCTCCACCGAAAGCTCCAGGAAGCGGAAGCTCAGCACCAACAGTTGCTCAAAACTAGATCAAATCTGGAGTCAGATTTGCACAGCAAAGTCAATTCGTTGTTCATTGATAGAGAAAAATGTATGGGGATGAGGAGGTCATTCCCAATCACCGCCACCATCAAATACTAGTCGAAATAAATCATGCACTAACAAATTTATTTAACAATTACTTAACAAATGACGGTACAGGTAACTGCAGCCCCTCTTTTGCCTCAAAAAACGTGTAAGACAAAGTAATTTCATCGACAAATTCCATCAGAGGATCGTCTACGAACTCGGGGTCAATGTAAAAAAACACAGGCATGTCGACCTATAAAAAAATTGTACAATTTGATTAAGAAACATATTTGGGTACCTCCTCATGTGGGTTCAACTGTTGCTCCTCAAAGCAAAAACACTGTATTTTGTTGAAATACTGACCGGCTTCGAACGGCACAACGTTGTAAGTGCTGATCCCAATCACAGGCTTATCTGTGGGGTTTTTGGCGGTGTAAAACGCGAGCGCGGTCTCTCCCGGATGCACCGTAATTTCGCTTTGTTGTGGGTGGAAGTTCCATCGCATGCTGGCAGCAGTGTCGGCGTTAAATTTTATTTTTAAAAGGCGATGCTTTATCGATGGCATTGTCTCGACTTTGTTGGCGTCGTGACCGGATTGGGTTGTGCCCCCGTAACTATACGCTTGGCAAAATAGCCGGTAAAGGGGCACTGCGGCATAACTGAGACCAGCCGTTACGACACCCGCTGCTGTTACGTAGTATAAAGTCGATCGTATGCGTTTTTTCTGAGCTTCGTTTGAGTTTTTCGTGTTTTGAGACAGTCGGGAGCCGGCGTGAAATTCATGATTTCTCGGTCGAAAAAGTGCTTTATAACCACCACTACATAAAGTCGTAGTCAGTCGATTTATTTTTGTTAATAACATTGTAATATTCGCTTAAATAACGAAATTTCGGCTCATTATTCTAAATTACATAACCTCACTTTTGCTTATCACTTTTTTGTGGTTTTGGTAGTACTTGACATTATTGAGGTAGTCTTTAAATAAGTAGTATGCAAGTATTTTAGTCTTAATTAATCTAGTTTAATTAAACTAGAATCAATCAATCACAATGTTATATAACCCCACTTTTTTAGAGGTTATCTAACGAAATGTCATCTAAAAGATGAGTTCTTCGAACATCGATAGCTTTTAACATCGAAAATTGTGCTTGAAAATTCAATGTCACTTAATATTTTTATATACAATATTTTTTTAAAACAGATGTTCAAATTAGAATGTATCATATTACAATGTTTAACAATTTAAACTTACGTAACTAGAAATCTAAATGTTTTTTTTCGTACTAACGCGCACTCGGTACAAAAATTGAATATTCTGAATTTCGGTTGTAAAAACAAGAACATAGGAGGAATAAAAGGCCAAGAAGTAAATGAAATTTTTAATAATACGAAATAGCAGATTAACATTAAATTTAGTGAGTGAAATAAAATGCTTTTGGTTCGTGTAATATCAGTATTTTTCTAGAAATGAGTTTGAGGTTATGTCAGCCCCAACTTGTCAGCACTCTGGCAAAAAGACTCTTTTCTGCTAAATTCCCGGACCACAAGATTGTCTTAACTGACGACGAAAGCACGTACGTGGCTTGGCACCCAAAACAAGACTTCCCGTACGAATGCACTCAACCATTACCTGAGACCCAACTAGAAGACACTTCGTCTGTCCTCAAAACGCAACTAACCCCCCAAATTAAGGAAGTGTTTAATAAAAAGACCCCTGACCAGGCCCGGCAAGAACTAATGGACATTACTCACACACCCAAACACCGCTGGTTCCCACGTGCTCGCGACAAACGGGCAAAAAAGACTCCAATGGACCGCGAATATTTGTAATTTTATAGAATTAAATACAAAATTGTAATAAATTAGTTTGTTAGAGCTACAAGTGCATTGACAACATTCCCGTGGTACTCTCTTAGGGTCCTTTCGGCCTGCGTCCTGGAGATTTCCATTTCACGGACGATGAGGTCAACGTCTTCTTTCTTAACTGATACTTTGAGCAATTCTTTCTCACGGGCTTGTTTCTCGAGGGCTTCTTTATTCCGCCGATCGCCGATTGCGGAAATAGCCCCAGCTACGTTTTGTGTCGAAATCTCCTTTTCTTCGGCATAATCGGTGACTTTCTCGAGATCGGCAGCCCCACTGTCGTACTTTGCGGTTTTCTTTTGCGACTTTTCAGGCAGTTCTTCGCTGCTGCCGTTCACAGTCTCTTCGTCTGCCATTATTTAAATTTTACAAAAAATGGCCAAATGTGAGGTTATGGCCGGACTAACGTCAAATCAAATGTCAGGCGTATAAACTTGATGAAATGTAAGTCACTAATATATGCGGGAATTTTAATTTCAAGAATGTCATTCTGGTTATTATTTATTTAACGTAAATTATTTACACAGTTTAACACTGAATAATAAAAGAATGTAAACTACATTATATCTACTGACAAGAAATGTTTAGATATTGCCAGGGAATGTGCCGTTTTCCCTTTGATCATCCCATTTCTCGATCCAGGCGTTGGGGCACATTGAGTGGAAAACCTTCTTGAAGTAGTCGCATGGTTTGTAGTCCGTGCCTCTGAGCTTTTGGCAACGGTGGTAGTCCAAGTAGCTTTGGTAGCAGTAGCGAGTTTGGTTGGTGTTGGGGAAACGGGGGTCAAAGGGTGCAGTTTTCAAATCTTCAAATTTGAGAACCTCAGGCATGATGTCTGTAAAAGAAGAGAAAAGACTGTCGAAATCTGACTAAATTAATTTTGATTGTGAGTAAATGTCAAAAAGGGTCAAGGCTGTCACGATGTTAATTACCTAAGCGTTGGAAAGCGTCCATTTTGTACAAAACACCACAGTGAATTTTAAATCTTAAATCTAAATTGATAACAACTATGATAATGATATTAAAAATAGTCTATTTAACGAGTAGCCTCGTCTTGGAATCGTCATCACAACACGCTTCTTTGTATCTTTTGACTTCTTTCATATACAAAGTCCACGCATCTTGAGCATCGCTCTCTTCCTGAGTCATCGTTTTGGTTTTCTGCACCATCCCAGTTTTGAGGACCTTGCCGCCCCTCCGCTTGCCGAAAACGGGCAAGGGGGCCTTGGGCTCGGCCGCCGCCGCCTCCTGGTTCTTTTTCTGCTCCTCCTGCATCTTTTTGAACATCTCCATGAAAGTGCCGTCGTTTTTGAACTGGTTCTCGTTGGAGGGCTCCTCGTCGTCCTCTTCCGCCTCCTCCTCCTCCTCCTC
>NW_025401069.1:12180182-12183742 GCF_015345945.1 Tribolium madens
GGGACCGCCGCCGGCGCTCGTACTTTATGTACTCGGCGCTCTTTAGGAACGGGTCGATTCGGTCTATGGCCCGCTCGGGGCTCTCTTTGGCCGAGCTATTGGACAGGTCCTCGTCGGTGCCTGGGGGTGGTGGATTGCACCAGATTCCCACCGACGACGGATTCATGGTTCGCTATTGCTGTCACCTACAAGAGAACTTGCAGGTATAGTTAAATGCAGCCGAGATGGACATTCAATCTTCAAAACTGTCAGGAGAGGCTCAAATTATTTTGTACCTAGAGTGTGGGGCTTTGGCCGGACGATTTTTCCACGATTAAGTGTTAGGTAATCATGGACAACATGACGTTGCCCCGAACGAGGGACTGCCTAAATACTAGAGAACGACTCCAGTGCAAAACTACCAGAGACATTGCCCACAGATGTAACGAACTTACAACTAACTATTCCTACGATATTATACCTGATTTGTTTTCGTTTTAGCCCAATTTATCCGACACAAAAATGGCTTCCACACTGATAAATGCACGATTTTGTCGATTCGAGCGCAGCGACGCCTCGCAAACACGGAACTGTAACAAAGCACTTATCGAGTCGGTAAACCAAATACTACAGTTTCCTGTAAATATTTACTCACTAAATAATAATGTAATTGTATTTTTTAGCCAATTCTAATACAATTATTTGTTTTGTTAATTATTTCTTAATTTAAAAAACAAATTTAATTTATTTACTTAATTTTTTTTTACAATAATTATTAATATTTTTAAACGTTCGGCAGCAACCAACAATACACATCTGCTAAATTAATGTGATCGTCAAAAATTTAAATTTTGACGAAAGCAGACCTCTCACCGGTTACGGACAATAATATAGATATTTTGCTTAATTTTATTTTTTGTGTCAATAAGTAATTTTTGTGACCAGTACAGTTGGAAACAAAATTCTTTGGTCGGCACTTTATATCTATGATATCTTTCTATCAAAAATATGTACAACTTGTCAACTATGATTGACAGTAGTTAAAAATAAGAAGGTTAAGACTTAACTGTCCTAAAGCATGCTTTACAACTTATTGTCACTCAAGTAACATTGCCGACCAAAGTATTTTGTCTCCAACTGTACCGATTTTTTTTACTGAGTACAAAAATTTTACAATATTTTTGAAAATCCAATGGTAACTCCTTATACCTAACAATTTTTTAATAAAGATCAAAAACGCCGGTAGCCAATTTATTGCTCATTTTTTTCTAGCCACAAGCCATTTTTTGTATTTTTAGTTTCAGCGAGCTGTTTTTTCATGACCGCAAGAGATTTTTTTGTTCAATTATCTGTAACCACGAGCAATTTTTTGTGACCATAAAGCATTTTTTGCTCACTTATGAAATTGTGCTTTTTTTTGCAGGTATTTATGTAAAGTTGTGTTGTAAAGATGACAATACAATGTTTTTATTGTCTTTACAGGTTGCTAGTGTATTTTTTATTTAGAAGTTGTACGTATAGATGGCATTAATATTATTACAAAAAACTGTAACACAGCTAAAAAATAGTTTACTTTTTTCAGAAAAAGTAATCAAAAAACACATTCAAACTTCTATTTTTTGTTATTTATTAAAACTTATCAATACATGAAATCGTATAATACAAAACAAATGTACATAAAAAAATATTTATTAAAAAATAAACCGCAATTGGCTGTTGGTGACTTGTTTGCACGCTGTAAACATGGCACTCGTAATCTAGAGTTTCTTCTCTTAAAAAGCCTTACCTAATCCTCTCTTTAATCGTATCAAGAGCCATAAATCAGAAATAAACAATAAATTGCTGAAGAATTAAGTTTATAAAATTTTAAATTTTATCTGAAGTGAACTTTCTCTACTTCACGGAAATAACCAAAGATTATAGAAAAAGACTACCTAAATTAAGTTTATTTTCTATCAATTTAGGATCTTTTTTGAGCAAAAACAAGCGCATAACCGTCCTATGATTTTGCGTAAACAAAAAATGTAAAATTATATCCAAAAAGGCGTAATTTTATACATTTTTAACAAATTTAAAACAAAAAAAAAACTAGAAAGATTTTACTAAAGCAAAGGAAAAAATCACCAAATTATGTCCAATGTCTGTAAAATTAAATCTGAAATACATCATTTGTGCTTATTGTAATATGTTAATTAAAATAGCTTTTTAGAGGAAATCTTAAAATTTTAGAAATTTTGCCAACACAAGGCAGAGAAATCGTAAAAAAGTCTGAATCTGAAATGAGTTATTTTCTGTGAAATTGAGAGCGTTTTTCAGCGAGAACGTGGCAAAATTTGTTTTGCCAAAATTATTAAAAATTGTAAAATATGTTAAATTAATTATTATATTTTAAAGGATTGTGGGTTTTTTTCCATTGTTTCATTCCCTTTTGACCGCTTTTTTTATAATTTTTGTAGGTGCCTAGACCTTAATCCTGAAGTAACAATTTAGATTTTCCTCTTATCTAATCATTTCGCAGAAATATTCGTTTCTCTTTTCCAATGTTGTCTTTCCTGCGCCAGAATGAGTGTTTGTACAAATTTGGTTCCAGCGTCTGCTCTTGTAATAAAAAGTTTGTTGAAGGAAACCCGACTTCCTTTGCACACCTTCGATACATATTCGCTTCCTCCCGATGGGAGTGCTGGATGCAAATAAATGGGTCATTCGCGGTCGTGTACCATTGGTCCATCCTCGCCACCTACGCTCTATTTATAACCCCGAGATGAATTACGCAAACCCATAAAGACATGAATTATTGTTACAAATGGGTGCCAACTAAATATAACTTGATGCGAATTAATTTCGCGAGATTGCAAATCCGCGACAACGTGGCAAACACACCTCTGAATAATTAGACGGATTATTCGACCTTTCGTGATTTATCGACGCCATGTTGGACGCCATTTTGCGCTATTTTTACGAGTACGTGCCTTAGGAGAAAACAGTTTTTGCACACAATGTTCCCAAACGTGCCTTCGTGACTGATCCATTTTTACCAGGCATGGATTTACGATGTTGTTTTTCGTCAAAAATTCGATTTTCACTCAAACTTCAAAGATACTTTGAAGTGCCACACTTGCGACCAGAGATTTGTCGAAAATGAACAACACAGGGCCGGGAATAGCGCGCTGAGGGAAACCACGTTTTTATTTATTTTTTTAATTTTCGAGGCAATTTGTGGAATTAGTTGACAGTTTTCCACCAATATTTCTCGCTTTATTGCTTGTGGTTGACAGTGGGGATCAATCAACGACAAGAATTATATACGCAAGGAATGTGGTCAGGGCCGTAACCAGGATTTTATTTTGGAGGGGGGGGTTTCTTGTTGGTCCATGAAAATGAAATGAAAGAAGGCGGATTAAAAAGCAAAAATCTCTAAGTACACGTTTTTATTTTAAATTGAAATAAGAGATCCTATTAAACATAAAAAAATACAAATTAACTAACAAAAGTAACAAAAAATAAAATAATTTTTTAATACTTTTTATTGTTACAAATTTAAACAGGAGATAGAATATTCATTTTTAAAACAAAAATTTTCT
>NW_025401069.1:12184293-12193951 GCF_015345945.1 Tribolium madens
TATAACAAAGTGCTCAGCATTTCTTGGGGGGTTTGAACCCCCTAATCTCCCCCTTGGGTACGGCCCTGAATGTGGTTATTGACTTTTTTGAAATTCGGGCCAGATAACCGAAAAAAAAATCTGTCATCGTTTCATATATTTATTAAATTATATCTCTCAGTAGTTTGTTGAATAAACAGCGTCTAAAATTGGACGCTTTTTTAAATATGAAACTCGAAAATAATATATTTAGATAAACACTTATAACCGAGATTTATTGTGTGTTTTTATAGCTCGCAACTTCCTTGGGGACAACAAATTTAAGAAAGTTTAACGCTTCCGAATGTTTCAAAAAATAATTGGGGCTATTTTTGGCTTGGGGAATTTCCGAATCGTATAAAATCACTCATTCACTTGATATTATAAGAAAATTAGCTACAATAAAATAAAATATTGTTAACTGTTGAATAAAAGCAGTTTCAGGTGCGGAGGAAAACCCATAGCGCATCTTGTTACCTTGAATATGCAGGTAAAATGAACCGGATTTGGCATAGTTACCACTACTACCATATCATCTACTCCACGTTATGGTTAAATTACCTAATTACAATTGTAATCAAGTCATACAAACGATATTATATTCTGCATTTAAAGTACAAAAAACTGTAATAAAGTACGCAACTGTTACACTCTTAGAACATGAAGAACGAATCAATTATATCGTACTCATCACCGTTTATTGGAAAAGTAAATAAAAGACAATTTGATTATTATTGAAGTAGGTCAACAACAAAGTAAGTAAACAGCCTTGAAAAATATTAATAAAAATGTCAAATAAAAATATGTTCTGTAACTTCAATAGTTGCGTGTCAATGGTTCGGTGCCGGTCATTTGTACAGCAATGTCATATGAAATAATATTACTGTTATTAAATTTAATGCAAGGTATTTAGGTTTTTTTGACTCTTAATGGAATTACTATTGATAAAACTACGTTCGACGGCTCACAAAAATAATTTTTTGTTCAGGTCATATTTGCTAGATATATCAAAATTAAAAAAAAAATAAATAAAACAGTCAAGGTTTAAGATTTTTTTATTCAACAATGTGACATTATTTTTATGCGGTTTTTATAGCATGTGGTAATGTTTGTAAATGTCCACACACGGAAAGTAAATCTTTCTGTAAACACAAAATTAGCTAAACCAGGTTTCATCAACTTTTGTCCACTCCCAATTGTATCAGTAAAATTACGCCAAAATAACGGTTAAGTGATTTACTTATTTTCAGGCAAATGTTTTATTTCGTCTGTATTTATGATTTTTAGGGTGATTTTTGCATATTTTAGACAGTTTTGTTTGATTCATGCTGTAACTTTTATTTTGTTTGCAATTTTATAATATTTTTGAATGCGCTAAGTTGCATTTTAGTTCTAATTTTTAAAATTAAAAAATATTGTTTTTTGAAAAATACTACTTCCACGATTGGTCAATAGTTTTTTTATGAGAAAATAAGTAATAATGTGAGCGACAGCATAAAAAGTACATTAATAAAGATTTTTTTCAATTAAATGTTATTCAGAACATGTTTAAAATTTGGAAAAAAGCAGAAAAGTAAACATCGTTTTACATGCCTTCAGTTTTTGAAAATAATATATTATGTTATTAGGAGTAAAAGTGATAGTTTATGTGACGAAGTTGAACCTAAGCCACAAAAACTTACTTTTACTCCGAATAACATATACTATTCCATACGCAAACGTATTTAATCAGGACTCTTTGCAAGTAATGAAATCATAACGCTTATAAACAAAATCACGCGTCAGTATCGAAATTTGTGTTGAGATTTTCGAAAGTGTTTATTCATTTAACTAATGAATTACTAGTGCAGTTAGTAGTGCAAAATGTCAAATTACAAGAAAAAAATTTAAAAAAGCAAACATAGTTTTACTTGTCTTCAGTTTTTCAAAATAGCATACAGGGAGAGTCTAAAAATCGGTCAGGGTCTTTATTATAAGTGACTCAGCCTGTATTATGTTATTAGGAGTAAAAGTGATAGTTTATGTGACGAAGCTAAACGTTTATTTATAAACGTATATATAAATAATTCAGCTGAGCCACATAGACTCACTTTTATACCGAATAACATATACAATTTTATCCGCAAATGTATTCAAAAAAGCAACACTATAATTATCAAGTAAATAAACAAAATAATCAGGACACTTTGCAAGTTATGAATACATAACAACCCTTATAAATAAAATCACGCGTCAGTATTGGACTTTGTGTTAAAATTTTTGAAAGTGTTTATTAATTTAACTAGTGCAGTTAGTAGTGCAAAATGTCGAATGTTGATGAATTTTTACTATATTGCTAAAAGATAAAATTTTTACTTGTGTTTAAAAGCAGTCAGTCACTTTTGTGACATTTGAATGAAGAGGCAATTCTCATATTTTTTTTCATGAAAAATGTATGTAATGAGGCGACGAGCATGGAAAGTGCCTCAGTAAAGATTTTTTTCAATTAAACATTATTCAAAACATGTTTACAAAAACAAAACAAAATTAAAAATGTAGCTGATTATTTTACTTAAACTTTAGTTTAAAAAAAATCTGTGCAGTTGGCAACATTTAAATGTAAAGATAAAAGATATGAAAATTGGCATATCTCCCGTCTCCACTTTATTCAATGTTGCCAACTCACAGGCTACTTTGATCAAAAACTTACTTGAATATGTTGACTATGTCATAACATAAAGGTAAGTGCCAAACACTTGATTTTCCCTTTTTGATGTGATTCTTTGAAAAGTTGCCGAAGAAATTTGAAGAAATTTGATTTAAAAAATATTGAATTGGTTTACAATATTGAAGAAAAGTAGTTTTATGTAAGTTTATGAAAAATGATCCAAAATTTGTTGAAGTTTCCCCGGTTTATCACACATCGATCCGCCAATATTTCAGTAATCTGATAGGTGTGTTGTCGCATCGTTCGAAAATTTCCCTCGACAAGTGTAGTTTTTCTCCGTTCGACATTAAATTAGAAACCCCAGATTGTGAGAATTAATGATCCTCACGTTTCGTAAAAACCTCCAAAACAAACTTATTAATTACAAGCCGGTGAAAAACTGTTTGTTCAGCTTGAGTGATCCGTGAGCGCAAACACATGGCGCAAAATCCGAATCCCCAAACCGAAAATAATAACTTGACAAATTTTATATCATTTTGTTCGTCTCAGTGAAACAAATCAAATGCACTAAAAAAAATTAAAAAGTCCACACACTTTGAACAAAAATTTTTTTTCTAATGTAAATGAATTTAAAATACTTTAACTTTAAAAAATCATTACTCAATAACTATTAGGCCGATTTCCTTCAAATAAAGACCATTCTAAAGGGATGGCCTTGCCCTTTAGAATGGTATAAAATTTGAAATTGAATATTGGCAAACTTTTCTTCGATCAGTGTTCGAAGAAGTTCGAAGTAAATCGAAATAATCTAAGAAAAACCCTACGAGTAATTTTTTTTTGTTATCATTACCATCGTGTAGAGCATCTTTTTATTAGTTGTAATCCAAATTTTCAAAAAAATATACCGAGTAGTTTTCAAGATATGATTTTTTGAAGTTAAGGTTTGCTAATCAAGCATTGCTCCATATAGGAGAAATGCATGTTAATCTTACTTAAAATTGCATTTTTATAAAAGTATTTGTTTTAATACTCTTCTTTTGCCTAAAAATGGTCAATTGCACCTTCTTTGTTCTAATTACAATAAACAAAAACTGTTTGTTTACTTAAAACAAATAACGAGTACGGGCGTACTAATTAAAGCAAATAAAGAGTTTTTTTGTTGTAAAAATTACCACTGATCATTGAGCAAAGAGGATCTAGAAGTTTAAGGCACGAGTCTTAAATATAAGGGCATCTTTTTCAAATCAAATCACTTTCCATTCAGATTTCGACTTGTTCATTTTGTTCTAGCTTTCTGAACTTTTTTTGAAAATGTTCTGAGCAAATTCTTTCACATCACTTTCGAGTGATATTAAATGCAATAAGTCACTTGATTTATTTTGTTGGTACATTCTACGATTAGCTTCAGTTAGCTTACAGGTAGTAGTTGTTGTGATAACAGTTGCACACGAAGCAACCGACTTATTGCATCAGTAGAAAGTGATAAAAAAGCATTTGCTAAAAACATTTTCAAAAAAAAGTTCAGAAAGATAGAACGAAGTTGGAATTTGAATGGAAAGTGATTTAATTTGAAAAAGATTGGTTCTTATATTTAAAGCTACTACTTTAAACTTCTAGATCCTTTTTGCTCAATGATCAGTGATCATTTTTAGAACAAAAAAACTCTTTATTTGCTTTAATTAGTACGCAGGTACTCTTTGTTTGTTTTAAGTAAAGAAACAGTTTTTGTTTATTCTAATTAGAACAAAAAAAGGTGCAATTGATCATTTTTAAGCAAAAGAAGAGTCTTAAAACAAATACTTTTATAAAAATGCATTTTAAGTAAGATTAACATACATTTCTCCTATATGGAGTAATGCTTGATTAGCAAACCATAACTTCAAAAAATCATATCTTGAAAACTACTCAGTATATTTTTTTGAAAATTTGGATTACAACTAATAAAAAGATGCTCTACACGATGGTAATAATGAAAAAAAAAATTACTCGTAAGGTTTTTCTTAGATTATTTCGCTTTACTTCGAACTTATTCAAACACTGTTCGAAGAAAAGTTTGCCAATATTCAATTTCAAATTTTATACCATTCTAAAGGTCAGGCCATCCCTTTAGAATGGTCTTTATTTAAAGGAAATCGGCATAATAGTTATTGAGTAATGACTTTTTAAAGTTAGTGTTTTAAATTCATTTAAATTAGAAAAATTTTTTTTTGTTCAAAGTGTGTGGACTTTTTAATATTTTTTTAGTGCATTTAATTTGTCTTACTGAGACGAACAAAATGTGAAGTTGTCACGACATGACTTTTTTTGTCGCCTTGTGTAATAAGAAATGTTATAAATAATACTCCCAATTAAATTCGGCATGTCGATGTAATAATTTATAAGTTTTGTGTAAACCTCTGCTGAAAGGAAATCAAACAGTCGCGTCTAAAATTAACCGGAATGGAAACATATGGCGCACTTAAGGCTGGGCTTCGCTGGGAGGTCAACTCGTGCACTAGCCTCATCCTCTCTGCTGGCGACGACAAAACAGCGGCAGCAAAGCGGAAAAAGACACGTTCACAAGTGCGGCGATGAGGAAATGCCGTAATTAAAAGTGCTCCATTGTTGCGCAATCTTCGTTTTTCCCATCGGACGTCCTTCGGCGAGGTACACTTAACGCGGTTAAGAGCTTAGAGAGAGCTTTTCGGCCCCATGGTGACACTAACGTGGTTTAGACGCAGGAGGAGTAGAGTGCTTTCCGGCATAGCCAATTTCGTTACACGAATCTGACCCAATTTTTTCAATCAACGATTTATGAAATGTTTAATGGGGGCTGTGGGGCGGTTTACGGCCACGAGATGGTAATAATGAATGGGAAATTTGTTGGGAAAGCGGTTTATGGCCGGATAAGGACTTGGAAATGAAGACGGGTTTTCAATCATTTTCATTGCAATGAAGTGGTGAAAAAAGTCTCTTGCTTTCGAAACAAATAAGTGATTTTTTTTTTAAATACTAGAAATTTCTTCCTGTTTTGGAATTTTTTCTATTTCTTTTCACTTTATTTTGTCAAAATATTTCAAATTTTGCGAGTTGAAGAAGAGTTCAGAATTTACAAAAAATATATCAATGAATTTCAAAAAATCAAAATAAGATACTAAAAACCACAATTTTATAATTATTAAGAGGATAAAGTGTATCGCGTTTTCCTACGATCCACCATGAAAAACTTCAAAACTAATAATTTCTCTTAATATCCCTGTTTCACCATTAAATCTAGCAGCATGTTTTTTCGTTTTTATGGAGGAGGTAACATTTTTACCTCCCTAAGAAAAAACTGGCCATTTTTGTATCTGAAGTTAGGCTGGAAAAACTTACTTTCTGTTACAGCTACAGGAAAAAGTAAATTAAAATACGAACATCATTATTTTTGGTTTCAAAGTTTAAAATTTTTTTAATTTTGAAAAGTTCTTATTGTTTTTGAATTTTGCAATAGTTTTCTTTAATTGTACTTTAATGAACATTTTTTCCAACAATAATTATTGAGATGTTTTTGAATAGTTGTGATTCTTAAATCACACTCTTTTTTTTAAAAACAATCATAGGTTGCAATTTAAAAAAAATGCAACAATCAAAAAATCTTTATTCTTTAAAATCTTTATTCTTGAAAAACAATCACATTTTTGCAACTCATTCTTCATCAATTAGTTTTTTCAAAAAATGCTTGGTTCCATATTTTTGTTCACTCTGTATATACACATGATTTAAACGTTACTTTCTGTTACGGCCATAGAAAATAGTAAATTAAAATATGAACATAATTATTTTTGATTTCAAAATTTTAAAATTTGCCAGTTTCATTTAACATTACACTTTTTGCATTGTTTATACCTAGTCTTATTATTGAACTTAAATTTAAATTGAGTTGAATTAGGAAAAAAATTTTTGAAAATTGTTTATTGTTTTTGAATTTTGCAATAGTTTTCTTTAATTGTACTTATTATGAACATTTTTTCCAACAATAATTATTGTGATGTTTTTGAATAGCTGTAATTCTTAAATCACACTCTTTTTTTAAAAAAAGCAATCATAGGTTGCAATTTAAAAAAAGCAAAAATCAAAAAATCTTTATTCTTTAAAAACTTTATTCTTGAAAAACAATCACGTTTTTTCAAAAAATGCTTGATTCCATATTTTTGTTCACTCTGTATATATGATTTAGTATTTAGTAAGCAAATTTAGTTTGGTTGATAAAATCAAAATCTAAACACTCACCGTAGAAACCATTGTTTTAAAATTCTTGGATAAAAAATTTGATTTGGAAACTTTTTTGTCTATTGTAATTTTCGTGTGAAAAACAAACTTAAAATTCGACAGTTTTTCAAAAATATTATTAAATCGGCCTATAATGTTACATAAAAATGTTTGTTAGTAAAGATTGGTAGATTATACGAGTAAAAAAATAAAAATGTAAATATAAAACAAAACAAAAATACAGAATCGTTTTTTTCGTAAATTTTAAAATTTCTTAATATTCTAGTAAAACAAAGAAAAAATATTTTTTAAATTATATTGTCAAAAAGCAAAATTACCTTTAAGGGTATAGAACACCAAAATTATTTTTACAATTTTTTCCTGATAATATAGAAAAATAGCTTACTAAGGTGCAGAAAAATATTTAAAAAATTCTTTATTTATTTATAACGGTGTAAAATGATTTTGAACATTAAAATTTCACTAATTTTATTCAAGCCCAGAGTAAAAATCTGTAAGACATTTATAACTTTTTTTTACAAAACCCATCAGAACTGTGTTTCTAATGGTATAATTGGCGTTTTTTTTATTTTTCTAATTTATTTATTGCAAAATCACTGTTAAATTTTTTGCATTTTTCACATTGCAATGCAAGACTTATCTCACAGAAAAAATGTGTTTTCTCTCAATCATTGGCAACACTGCTAGAAGATCAAAGTTGGTGAATAAATTTTAGTCACAGACTCCAAAATGAACAAGAAGTTTAAATGATACAAAAAATTATACATAAAAAAATGCAAAATCTAAAATTACATTTAACA
Source organism: Tribolium madens (assembly GCF_015345945.1). Classification (NCBI taxonomy): domain Eukaryota; kingdom Metazoa; phylum Arthropoda; class Insecta; order Coleoptera; family Tenebrionidae; genus Tribolium; species Tribolium madens. Next base: position 12,192,010 of record NW_025401069.1, read on the forward strand.
GAAAAATTTCATAATTTATTAGGTTTATTAAAAGTCTGTGCACTGTTTAGAAAACCTCGTTTTTCTCAAAAAGGGTGCGACGTATAAAAATAACACAAGAGACATTTTTTGAAGAAAATTAGTCAATAAATTCGAGTCTGACAAAAAAAATTCAAAAAACTCCTTCCAAAGCAAATTTATTTTACGCTTTAACTAGATTGACCTCAGTGCCCTCCTCCCCCTCTAATTAAGGTACACAATTTTTGATATCACCAATAGATTAAAATTACTCGAGATGTAAACTTTTATAAATTTGACTTAGGTAACTACTTTCCAAAATTTTTCAACGTTTTTTCAGGACACGCTGTATATTAAATTGTGCATTTACACGAAATATAGCAAAAAATATAATAATAAATTTCTAACTTATATTTGCCTTGAAAAAATCTCTAAAGAAAATATTTGACACGTATGTAATTTTATTGTTTTTAGTTATAATTTACTTATTAATATTGGAAGGTTTAAAGATTTAAAAAAAATTAAAAATTAAAACTTATTCAAAAATGATAATTTTAACACAGCATAGAAAAAATGCTGTTACCAAATTAGCATTCTGTTCCACCAAGAATTTTTTCGAAAATATTGCTTCCTAGACCAAAACGCAATAAAATTCGTTTAAAGTCTCCCAACGTGTAATTTTAAAATAAAGTAATTCAGTTGGTCGTAAATTAGACGTAATGAGGCGTTTCAGAAAGGCGTCACCTGAATAAATCATCCAAATCGGCAATAATGGTCCAATTAGCTTAGCAAAGCCCCCAACCTCGTAAAACCACCCATACTCTCTTTAAACATCTCCACTGTCCCAAATTTTCAAAAACTGTGATATTTTAAGCTTGCAAAAGCAAAACACAATTATTCGATGTCGTGTGAATCAGGTGTTGTGACCGAAAAGCAACATTGTAAATAACATAAATATTTCGAGTCTCCATCCTTCGTAAAACTCAAATAAACAGCAAACTTTAATGCTTTGCCGTTAAAATTTTCATGTGCTTTCATTAATGGACAAATGGACAGTGACGTCAAAGCCGCCAAAAATTTTTCTTCCTTTGGATTTTTATTGTCAAAATAATCGAAAACATCTATTTCCAGTGCTATAAAAGAGCAATATAACATATAGTAGTTACGAAATTCTAAAAATTCTGGCACTTGTCCAGGCACTTATCCTCCCTCTGTTTTTGCTCAGGAGACCCTCCACGAGCCGAAATTTTTGCTTTGCGTGTCCTGAAATTCTCTTTGGCGCCAAAAACGACCATCGCATTCATCACTTTGAAAATTTACAGTATTCAGTTTTGGCCGCTTGCCATGATTTTATGTGCTAGTTAAATTATAAATATGCAGTGTTAAACAGAAGTGTTATTAATTATGATGCAATTCCGGGTATCTGTAATGACGTTGGGGGTAAAGTAAAGATAGTTTGGAATTTCCAGGACGTGTCATGTGATTCGCGTCAAACCATGATAACGAAACAGTTATAGAGAATTGTGCAAATAAGTAAACGTTGAATTGTGAAGATTTATGAAAAAATTGAAAAAATAGAAATAAAATAAAAAATTTATAATATTGTTTTGGTTTAATTAAATCTGTGATCAAAGTGACTTTGACATTAAGTTGGCAACAAAGTATCAAAAATTGGCAAGTCTCATATGTTAATTCTGTCTATACCTAATTATTCAAGATTGCCAACTTAGATTTAATGTCACAGACCATTTTAATTAGAAATGGTATTAACGAAGAGAAATTCAAAAAAATGCTCGATTTTTTTTCCATTAACGCTAAACGTGTTTTTTTCGAATCTTAAATATGTATTTGTTTTGAGAAAACGCCTAATTATCAGAATTTTAAATTTTCCTAGAAACCTTATTGCAAAAAGCAAGTAAAATATTTTTGAGGTGTATTATGACGT
>NW_025401069.1:12194906-12206627 GCF_015345945.1 Tribolium madens
AAATAAATTTTAGTAGAAATTCATAAAAAAAGTAGAAAAAACTGTCAAACTAATTTTTTCAGAACTGAATTTATTCCATTCCAATACTTTTCAAAATATTATTTATCCAAATTCACAAAAGACTAAATTGGAAACAATAATGCATTAAGAGTATTTTTTAAAGAAATTTTTACTATCTACATTTTGGCACGTTGTTCCCAAAAAAAAATATTTGTTTATCCACCAACGTCACAAAAGTGACCACTTTTATTACTAGTCCATGGAGTAAAAATTCAGTTTTTTCACTTAAACGTTTTTACTTTTACCATAACATTTTTGACATTTACCAATGTTATTTCTTACTGCTTCTTTCGTTACTTCTGCAAAGGTACATTGTAGATAATCAACATTTGACATTTTGCACTACTAACTGCACTATTCATCTACTAGTGAAATTAATAAACAATTTCGAAAGTCTCAACAAAAATTCCGATACTGTACTATTAATGTACTATTATTTAAATAAGTAAAAATTAAAAAATCTAGAGCAAAAACAATAATATTTTTTAATAGAAATTAAGACTTTAAGAGCTCAATATAAAAAAAAATTGGCCAAAGAATGTGTAATTTGAGGTTATGACATAAATTTATTATTTCCCTCGACGTAACAAAAATTAGATGTACCCACTAAACTAACAAAAAATAGATTTCCAGTTTATAAGAAGAGAAACTTAAATATTCAATAATTCAAAAATTGAATTGAATTGAATTTATAAAATATTTACAAATTAGATAGTATGACATTTAGAAGGAGGCAAAATAAATTTAAATAAATATAAATAATTAAGTAAATATAAATTTTGACAAAATCCGATAGTGATAAAATATTTACAAATCAAATACTGATTAGTTAATTAACTAGTTAATGTACTATTATTTAAATAAGTAAAAATGAAAAAACCTGGAGCAAAACAGTGTTGTTTTTTAATACGAGGCTAGTGGGGCATCAAAAATTATATTGTTTTTTTGCGAAATATTTGAATTGAGACAGCCTGTATTACATATTAATAAAGAACCAAATTTGAGTCATAAATACTGGAAAATTCTTAGCACGGTTCTTTGTCCTTAACTTCCTTTTTTAAAATGAAAATAGAAACATTGACTTTTCAACGTATTGTTTTTCAAGCATCTTAATTAAGCCGTTTGCCACTTAAACAAACCCAAACGGCGCCACTTCCACCTTTCCTATTAGCACCTGAACCCAATTTATTCCATTGCAAGCATCGCTTACATAACAATCGCGTCACAGCCATTCGCACCATTGTTTCACTCTCATGCAAATACAAAAGCCTTTGATAAGATGCAAACAGCGTTGACACATCGAATCACGTTTAAAAAAACGGCTAATTTACGTTTTATCACAGGTGAAACGTGCAAAAATGAAAATTTCCTAATTAGCGTTAACGATTTCTTGCCTTGGGTAAATAAAAAGTGGCGGAATTTTATTTTCGTCCGGAAGTTTCGACGGTGTTGAATGAAGAGCTCTGTTCGAGAGAGCGACTTCAAAACAATTCCCCGGTTATTTTTGATGGATTATGCGGCGGTGGGCGACCTCGCCTGTGTTAGGTGGATTTAATCGAGCTATTGATTTGGTTGACCTATTAATTTTTAACACACTGATCGAGCGATGAAGTAATTTTATTAGCTAAGATGTTAAAATTACAGAGAGTGATCATAGCGGTTATAATGTTTTTTTTTTATTAAATTCCAATGCCAAATTATCATGCTGAATGACAAAGTCTAGGTAAACAATGTAATGATTGGATTTTGTTTGAAGCCAAAAACTTTGAACCTCTATATCCTACACACATCCTGGTCCGCAATTTTGTATTTTTGTCACTCGAAATAAATCAAAATATACTCAAAGGCATTAAAATGTTTCCACCAGATTTCCTATAACTAAAGAGTAACAAAATTAGACTTTTATTTGAGTATCAAATGTTAAAACAGTTAAAATTCCAATGTTTTTTCGTTCTTAAGAGTAATAATGATAATTACTATTAAACAAACTTTAAAAATCTCAAAAAATTCATCCTTTCTAATATGTCCAAAAATAAATTTTAGTTGAAACTCACCACGAAATATAAGAAAAAAATACATATTTCTGTAAATAGTAAGCATTTGGTGAAAAATGATTGAATTTTATTGGTTCAGTTTCAGTGTCGCTTGGTATACATACCAGAACATATGGAACCAAACGTTTTTTTTAAACTATTAATTAAAAAAACTAATTGATGAATGATAAAGTTTAAAAATAACATTTTTCTATTGTTTTTGTTTCTGATGAGTTTTGCAAAAAATTTTTGAAAATAGCAACCCACTATATTTTTTTACAATAGATATGATCTAGAATTACAACTATCTACATTTTATTGAATTTTTATCGAAAATAATTTTCATTTGCAGACAACCTACAGTACACAAAGCAATTATTCCTTTATTCATATTCGAATTTTGAAAGTTTCATGACTCGAAAAATATCGTTCTTTGATTCTCGATATTTTGAAAATTTAATTTTGAATCAAGAAATAAGTGATGAACAAGAACACCAAACTTTTATTTAAAATACAACGCGTTTCAACCACAAAGTGGTCATCCACTGGTGAGAATAAAACTTAAATACCAAGAAGATCCAAAAAGAAGTTTTAAGACTTTGTTTTTTACTTAGGAAACCATTTTCCAAAATTTTTCAACGTTTTGACATCCTGTATGTACATTAAATTGTGCATTTACACGAAATTTTGCAAGAAATATAATAAATTTCTAACTTATATTTGCTTTTCAATTTTAGTTGAAACTCACCACAAAATATAACAAAATATGTAATACATATTTTGAAAAATGTTTGAATTTTATTGGTTCAGTTTCAGTGTCGCTTGGTATACATATCAGAAAATATGGAACCAAAGGGATTTTTAAAACTATTAATTAAAAAAAAACTAATTAATAAATGATAAAGTTAAAGAATTACATTTTTCCATTGTTTGTGTTTTGATGAGTTTTGCAAAATTTAAAATTTTTGTAAATAGCAACCCACTATATTTTTTTACAAAATATATGACTAAAATAATCTTCATAAACCTACTGAAAAAAAAATCAATCTCAATATCCTACATACATCCTGGTCCGCAATTTTATAATTTATAAATGTATATTTTTGTATTTTTGTCACTCAAACCAAATAAAAATATACTCAAGGGCGTTGAAAATGCTTTTACCAAATTTTCTGTAACTGTAAGTAGACTTTTATTTGGGTATTAAATGTTGAAACAATTGAAATTTCCAAGGTTTTTTCACTTTTGAGAGTAATAATGATAATTCCTGTTAAAAAAACTTTCAAAACCTAAAAAAATCACCACAAAATATAACAAAAAATACATATTTTTGAACATTTGGTGAAAAATGTTTGTATTTTATTGGTTCAGTTTCAGTGTCGTTTGGTATACATACCAAAAATTATGGAACCAAACGTTTTCTTAAAACTATTAATTAAAAAAAACCTAATTGATAAATAATAAAGTTCAAGAATAACATTTTTCAATTGTTTGTGTTTTTGATGAGTTAGGCAAAAATTTTAATTTTTGAAAATAACAACCCACTATAATTTTTTTTTTACAATAAACTTGCTACATTTTATTGAATTTTTATCGAAAATAATTTTCATAAATCTACTGAAAAAAATCAGTTTTAACCACCGATCACAATTTTTACAGCACTTTGATTTTTATTAATTTTCATTTTCTAAAAATAGTTAAAAAAACAGTTAATTACTTATTTGGAAAACTATCAAAACTTATTATAAATACCGATTTTCTCCCGTTTTTTTTTTCTCAAAAAACCGTTGAAATTGAATTAGGTGTTAAAATTTCACTATTCCAATTTCTTTCAGAATTTTTTTTTTCAACATCCATGTCTGTTGCTTTCTTTAACACTTCAAACAGATTCAAAAAACCGTAGTTAAAATTTTTGATCCGATTCCAAACAAATAAAAATTGAACTTTTAAAACATCATAAAACTCAACTCGTAATGTATTTTTAATGAAAGGTTTTCGTTGGTTTAAAAACCACAGTTGGTTACCTACATTCTCTTCTCAATAAAAAATAAAAATTAGAAAATTTATGTAGAAACAAATTTTATAATTTTATAAAAAAAAATAATTTCAGTGTTACTTTTTCAAACTTTTTACACCTTTTGCAAATTTTTATGTTATGACTCATTATTTGAAATTGTGAAATTTATCATAAACTCGTTATAAATTTGTCAATAAAAATTATTTAAACAGTTAATCATTTATTGTTATAAAAATGAGTGTTTTCCTCATTCAACACGAAATTCAAATAATAAAAAATCTCACAAGTGTGTTGCAAAACAAATAAAATAATCATTTCAGTACAAATAATGTGGATTTTTTTAAGTTCTTAGAATTTAGATACAAAATAAGTGGTAGTAACATGTTTTTTTTTAATAAATTCAATTAAAAAGTTATAATTTGAGCGTCCCTGAAATTGCAACAAAAACACAAATGGTAGTTATCGTGTGAAAATTGCCTTTTTGCAACTCATGATTACGTGAAAATAGTTTCACACAATAGATGATGTATGAAATAAAATATTTGTTTTGCGCAATTTTCCTCATTTCAATTTGTTTTTTTCGTATAAAACACAACTTTCACAAAATTTTTCAACTGTGTAAAAATCCCCATTTTAATTACGTGCCCACGTAATCGCGTAACGACAAAATAATTGCAATTTTCCGTGCATACTCACCGTTTTCAAAGTCACAAAAGCGCGCACTGAACACTGTCACAAAAAATTGAAAAAAAAAATTCCTGCGAGGTGTGGAAGTGTTCCGATACAGTGTGATCCACGGATAATATCAAAATGCAACCTCGAGTGTGTGTGGGAGTGCGAACATCGCTCAAAAGACGGAACTTTAGATGAAAAACGGACGCATGCGTGTCATTGCGACGCAACACAGACGTCTAATCATCAAACGCACGATTCCTGCTGATGGCACGACGAGCTGCAGGATTTTACTGAGGGAAGATCAAAGCGAGATGTGCAGTTTGCCAAGGAAATGGCTCTTTTCCTGCGAGCTGGAGAGGACGAGAGTTGGCGGGACGTGGGGCGGGGCGCGGTTTATTTGCATTTTTATAAGTAATTTCTATTTTTGATAGCAGATGACGGCCAATGCGATGTGAGCAAATGTTACACAATTTTATCGATATTCTCGTTTCTCAGAAATACATTTTTCAAAAATTCTATAGGAATTTGTAAATCGGTCAATAATCACCGAAATTGAGCGACAAATCTATAAAAATTTGAGTTTAGACAAACTATTTATTCCTCGAAAATGTTGGTTGATTTTTACTTTAAAAATCCCTCTTATTGTGTCAATAAAACACTTTTGAACTTTCCATGATTATACTAGATTAATATCTAAAAAATTGAAGTGTTAAAACCTGTCTTACCTTGATTTTCAAGAACTGTTGCGGGTTCAACAATAAAACTATTTATTTTGTTAAATACTTTTACTATTCGTCTGATTTTCACAACAGAATGTGACAAAATAAATTAAATTACACATCAATTGTGTAAGAATCATTAGCAAAAAATATAATCAGTCTAGGTGTTGCAAAAAAGTGGTAATAAAAAACAATGAATAAAGCAATGATGATGATGATGATGAAAAACTGTAAATCTAAGAGTGTTCTAGAAAATCATAAGATACAGATTCCATCAGACTCTATAGTAAAATTAATTTATAGAGAATCAGTTTAATTTTTAAAATTTTACAATATTTTTCGATTTTTTTTAATTTGAATATTTCTAGGTATCTGAGATCCTAATACTTCTATACTTTTTAAAGTGTTATGCTTTTTAAAGTGTTAACAGAACACCATACCGATTTTTATTAACATTTTTTAAGTACAGAATTTTAATGAAATAAATTAATTTAATGACAATTTTAGAAAGTACAATTGCTATCGCCAGAAAAGCGAAAATCTGTTTCTGATAGGGTTCCAGATTTTACAATTTTAAAAACTCTGCAATTTTTTTTCGAAATTACTCCTCGTTAAGTATAAAATCTCGGCTAGCGCCTCGATTTTACAATATCAAACCGCATCTGTTATTCAATTTTATTTTTTTTAATTTGGAATAGTTCTTTTCTTTTATGTGATTCTGTTACTCCTGCAATTTTCTAAATTTTGCAGGTTATTAACAATTTTATTTTTTTTAAATTTAGAATAACTTTTTTTGTTCCTATGATAAACAAAAACACGATTAAACCCGTCACACCAAACTTCTCAAATTTAGCAAAATTTAACAGAAATTTTGATTCTTAAAGTATCGCATACTGACACTTTCAATTTTTTTTTTAATTTTGGTTCTTAAAATGGGGAATACCTTTTTTGCTGTGATAATACTACACCTGATACTTTCAAAATTAGCATTTTTAGCAAAAATTTTATTTCATAAAACCTGGAATATCTCTTTGCATCACTGTAATTGTAATTAATACTATCACTGATACTTTTTAAAATTTTGCTTTAATAAAAATTTAAATTTTTTAAATTTGGAATAGCTCTTTTCGTTTATGTGATTCTAATACTACTCTTAATACTTCGAAATTTAGAAAATTTTATCAAAATTATTAACGTTTAAAATTTTGCATACCTCCTTGCGTTTTTAGTCGTACCACTTCTGAAACTCTCAAAAAGTAGAAAAAGTTTATTAAAAATTTTATTTTTTAAAATCTGGGAATACCCTTTTTACGTTTATGTAATCCTAGTACTACTCCTGATACTTTTAAAAATTAGCATTTTTAGCAAAAACTTTAGGAGTATGTACAAGTCTAAGTCTTAAAACCTGGAATACCTCTTTGAATATCTGTAATCCTAATACTACTTCTGAGACTTTTTAAAATTTTGTATTAATAAAAAGTTTAATTTTTTTAATTTGGTATACCTCTTTTCGTTCTTATGATTCTAATATTCTTGATACTTTTTTAAATTTTGCAGATTTTTAGCAACGATTTTCATTTTTTAAATTTGGAATTGCTCTTTTCGTTTATATGATTTTGTTATTCCTGCAATTTTCTAAATTTTACAGATTTTTTACAATTTTTTTTTTTAAATTTGTAATATCTCTTTTCGTTCCTGTGATTCTATAATACTACTCCAAATTCTAATTTAGAAAATTTTTACAAAAATTTTGGCTTTTAAAATCTTGCATACTTACTTGCGTTTTTATGTTCTTAATACTCGTACCACTTCTGACATTTTCAAAAAGTAGAAAAATTTATTAAAAATTCTTAATATTTGGAATACCTTTTTCACGTTTATGTAATCCCAATACTACTCCTGATACTTTTAAAAATTAGCATTTTAAGCAAAAACTGTAGGAGTAATTCTTAAAACGTGGAATACCTCTGCATTTCTGTAATCTTAATACTATCCTGATTCTTTTTAAAATTTTGCATTAATAAAAATTTTAATTTTTCAAATTTGGAATACCTCTTTTTGTTTCTATGATTCTAATATTCTTGACACTTTTTAAGATTTTGAAGATTTTTAGCAACAATTTTCATTCTTTAAATTTGGAATTTCTCTTTACGTTTATGTAATTTTCTAAATTTTGCAGATTTTGAAAAATCTGTACAGAAATCTGTACTCCTATGAGCCCAAAATTTAGAAAATTTTAACAGATTTCAACTCTTAAAATTTGGAATACCATTTTGCGTTCCTGTAATGCTAATAAAAATTTTAGTTATTCAAAAAAAAATACTTTTGAAATATTAAAACCTGGAAATTTTGGAAATAAATTTTTATTTGATATCTTCTTTTTCCAATTCTTAGCCAATTACTATTACTAAAACTATTGATCGTTTAGACACAACACTGCATATTTGCTACGAGTATTTATTATATTGATCAGTTTTTTAATTGTTTACAAATTCAGTTTTTTCCATTTTATTTCAACATTTCTGTTTCAAGTGTAAACATTTTTAATTATTCCATTTTTCTTTTTATGGTAAATAAAACCCCTCACTTTGCATCAATGTTATCCTCTTTCTCCTTAATTCAATTATTACAACCCATATTTTTCCTCTCACTTATTTCTACAGCCATTATTTACAATTTACCTGCATTAACGTGGAATATTTTCCTTTATAAAAATCTTTTTTGTATATATTTATATTTCTTTCAAGCCACTGAACCTTTTCCTTTCACCGCTCAAATAATTCCGAACCTTTAAAAATAAACACCGATCGATTCCCTTGATTTTTTTTTGATCAAATAGTTTACATGCAAAGCCGATCAAAACTGGAACTTGGCACGTGTTTCAAACAAACAAAATAGACGAGGATTAATCGGTTCCAACTGTGCGATAGGAATGCAATTAGTGGAGTGTTGGATTTTCGTGTTTCTAAAAAAATAATTACTCTTATCGAATTATTCCACAGGACTATTTATTAAAAGAGAAAATAAATTTATCGCTAGCTTAATTGTTGCCAATAGACAAGTATCAATCCATATGTTTGGTTTTTTTCTAATTTTAGACGAATGAGTCAGGCGTGGAAATTAATACTTTGGGGAGCTGTCTCTCAATTTTGATATATTTAAAAAAAGAAATAAAAAAACTGAGATTTTTTCGAAATAATTAGTCTTGACAGAAGATTGAGTCTTTCAAGTCTCGACTGTCACCACAAGTGAAATGAAATGTATCCCTCATTAATCACCTGAACTAATCTGCGACACGACTTTCGTCTCGCAGCCCCCAAATCGACTTTCCCATGGAAAATCTAAGCCCACTTGGCTATTTTCGTCGAAATTGTGCGTCAAGCCGATAAATATAAAACGGAACTTTTATAATTAGCCTCAGTTTTTATTTATATGTTTTGTTGGAATAATTGCGAGCGTGATGTATGTGATTGAAGAGCCTTGGTTACAACCTTGGTGCAGTGGGAAGACTCAATGCCGCTAATTTGCACCACATCCGGTCCGTTTTCCCCGGAAAAATCCGGAAAACGCATCAAGTTTGACTCGACCACGCGAAATGGGCCGGAAAATCGCCCCATTTCCAGCGTCGTGGAAATGATGTTTACTTGTTTGTTGCGAATGTTTATTAATCAGTTGGACTTTGCCCACATCTCGCCATTTTGTCAGAAAGAGATGAGGAAAAACGTGATTTTGGGGCGTGTCGTCCTACTCAATGTGCCTAAATCGGGACATTTGGGGGGTTTGCCCCAGAAAAGTCACACTCCCAATCGAATTGCTATCGATTTTGGCAGATTTCCCCAAAATTTACAGACTAGCTATTTTCATCGCGGCTAAAATAAGATGGGGGCCCCGATCGATTATCGTAAGTCCGTTAACACCGGTTTTTATGGGGACAGGTGTGACAAATGGGGCAAAATTTATTCCACCAGTCAGTGCATGTACAGGGTGTTTCACACAACTTTACGAGGCTTGCGCCTAATGTACGCACCCAAATATACAAAATTCACAAAACACTTGATACAAAAAATACACATTTAATTATTTAATTTTTGGAAACCCATGACAATAGTTGTCAAGCTAACCACTCATTAATAGTCATAAACAACAGTTTTTCAGAAACAATTATCATTTGTTCTATCAAGAGACGACATAAATATGATTCTAGTTTATCTATTTTAATCACTAACTAACTAAAAATGTTGTAATTTTTGAAAGGGTGAACAAACTATAAAAGATTATACAATTTTTCAAAATTTGTAATCGAATTCGTGTCGGAATATGTATTACTGATTGCATCTTACAGGCGCAATTATGTGAAGCGCCCTGTATAAACAATTTTTTTATTGGAAAATTTTGACCAATTAAGTATCAGAAACCAATTACAGGGCTGAATTGAACTTTAGTGAAGTTGTAAAATGTCAATCCAATTAGCACTCCACTTTAATTAAACTAAATCAATTTTGTGAAGTGAAAACAGGCAACTCACCCCACTTGTGTGTATAGGAAGTTGCATAACTTCGGGCGTAACATTTTAAACTTGTAAGGATGTTTTAAAAGTTAGGTGAGTGTTTGTGTGCATAATTAAGGGACCAATTTAACTAAAAGGTTGAGCGTTGCTGAAATAATAAGAAAGTTAATAAGCAAAAAGTTTTATTCGAGGAGGTCGAGAATAAGACTAGTTTAATGAAAGTGATTTATTATTTCATGAATCATGTTTACTTAATCACATTACACAATTGTCCCTCTAAACAAAAAATCTTCTTAGAAGAAAAGAGAACAGAAAAATAAACAGATAAGTATACACTTGAAAGTCGATTTCTTTTTTTAATAATTCACTAATACAAAAACAGTTTCAATTTGTTATTATTTACTTTTATAATAATAAAATTTAATTATAATCACATTTTCTTGTTGTTATGAAGACTTTTTAATAACTTGGGCATCATACATGCAATAAACTTTCCTAGTGGAACGATAAAAATAAATATAAGTAGATTGGTTTTTGGTGCGTTGAGACTATACAAAGCGGTTGGAATTTCCTAATTAGAGATGGAATGAAATATAACTTGTGTGAAAGCGAGGCTTATAACATCGTTGGGCACAATAATAAATATATACAGAGCGAATAAAAAACTAGTGAGTGTGTATTATTAATAAAATAGAGATTGCACCCGATAAGATTGCAATTAAAAAATAAATAAATTTCGGCAAAGTTATATGCACATATGCGTTCCCAAGCACCCTATCATCACATATGCTTATGTTTCCACTATATTACACGGTGTTTGTCTACCATATACAATATTTGTTTGTAATATAATAATTATATAATTTAACATTTTGTTGCTATAGAGTCCGAGTCCGGAGCTGCGGGGGCGCTTTGAGAGCCCCTCAACAGTGTCTTGAGATCTGGAGAAGGCAGGTCCGGCTTCGGAATGTGATGTGTGATGATTATATTTCAGTTGGAGCTATTTTGACGACGGCTGACTATAAGATGAACACTTTTAGCATAACGGAAACTAGTTGGAACAAGTCTTCCATTTCTTGCACTTCAAAATCCCAATTTATTCAATAAACAATATTTAAAAACAGAACAATGTTCTAGTGTCAAGTCGTGCGTGCGTTGAAATATCATCGCGTCTGCCAAATATTCTTTTGATTGATTCATCGTAATTATCATTTGGATGTACACAGTACATAATAAATAGTACGGCTAATACTTGGCTGATATTCCAACATGGTCAGGGATATCATCATCATAGAGTTCGGTAAACACTCATGTAAACCACATTTAAAAGCGTCTCTGTCACTCGGAAAGCAGCAAACGTCCGTAAAACCAAGTCGTCGAAATTGAGTTGAATTGAATGATGAGTGGTTGTCCGGATCGGTCGTTCGTTTCGCTTCTTTAAACTAGAAATTCAAAAAGTCACCTAGGGGCCGTAACGTGTGGTCAGACACTGGGCTTGGGCCGGGGGCCCTGTTGGTCGCTGGAGGTCCGTCGCGGGCGCGTCGGGACGATCACCACCGGCAGCGTCTGAACGGGCGGCGGCGTCGCCGCCCCTTTCTTGCCCCCCGTGAAAATTTTAACAGTTCTATGTAAAAAATCAGTCTTTTGTCCGCTGCTTCCAGCTTCTGGCCGTTTGGATGAGGAGGAGGAGGAGGAGGAGGAGGAGCTCGA
>NW_025401069.1:12206786-12226424 GCF_015345945.1 Tribolium madens
GCCGGATGCATTTCTGGTGGATCTCGGACTCCTGAAATATGAATTGCGTCAAAAGGGGGCTGGGAAAGGGGCGAAGGCCCACCTGCTCCGGGTCCCGGATGTGCAGTCTGGAAGAGGAGAAGGGGTGCTGCTCTTCGCCGTCCGGCATGGCTATGTTGGGCGGCAGGTTGATGGCAATGTCGGTGTGAACTGCGTGCAGTCGTACTTGGCGGTCCCTCGTCGCCGCCAACTCTCGGGCCGCTCTTCCGCCTCGCAGACGGTCCATGCCGCCCACCCCCGCCGCGGCGCCGGCGCTCACAACCGACAGCATCTGCAACAACACATCACCAAATTTTAAAATTTTTATTCAAACATTTTTCTTCTCTACTTTAACAAATACGAATATACAGGGGTGCTCAAAATGTGGCGCATCAACTCAATGGTGTGTTGTGGAAATACAATTCAAAACTTATTTTGTTAAGTTATTTCCATATATTTTCTCAAAATACATATTTTATATTCAATGATATATAATTGTTTTTCTATCTCTCAGTATCTAGCAGTATTTGCATTTTTATTTATTCAGTCAGAAATTATCGTTTGAAGATATGACAACACTGTCTATTCATTTTATCTGTCGCCATAGTAACAATGTTTATTCCCTAGAAAACCATTATTATTATTAATCTGCATCAAGTAGGTTGTCGAAGTCTAAATGCATTTTCAAATTAAAGGTCGATTCACACAAACAACATCATTCAGAACAAATTTAATTTTTTATGTCAATTACGTTGTTCATTTTAATTATTTTTTGCTACCTCAAAAACTGGAGTAAGTACACATATTTATTTGAGAAAAAAAATTTTAGGAAAGAGGTTGATATTGTTAAAATTTTCGCATGGTTGCCACCTTAAAATGATCCCTTTCAACGACTACTACGATGCACATTAATATTAAAACGATTACAATTAATTTTTACAATGCCATTAGACATCGTTGCCAGATTCTTTTTTTTTTATTTTTGTAAATAACCACCTACTAGATATCGGGTGTTTCAGTTTGGTACTCATCCCCTTATAACTTGTTTCTTGTCACTCTGTGACAAAATAAAACACTGGCGGACACGGAATTTTGGACAATTTGTCATTCGACTGACATAAAAATGTAATACGGGCCTTAGGCAACGAACCTCACTTTCGGTTTTTGTAATTTTTGTCCTGAAGCTAGAGAAAAAATGACAATAAATCAAAATAATTTATTGAACTTATATAAAAACACGTATTGCTGGCATTCTTGTTTCGGAAAATCGTCGCCAAAAAAAATTTCAACTGAAAATTTCAAATTTTAGTTTCAAACGTCAATCATAATGACAATAAAGCCTACCTTACATTGATATTTTTAAACAGACATAAATTTGATGTCCAAAATTCCGTGTCCGCCAGTGTAGTAAATAAAAAAAATTTTTTTTAGATATGGAAAAACTACTTGGATTTTTTTAGCACTCCCCGGAGATAAAAGCAAGTATAACTTTTCTTTATTCAAAGTCGCCATCTTTTAACCAAATTTCAACTGACTGACAAGCGGTGATATTTTTTTTGACACTTTAAAAGCGATTTGAAATTGTTTTCATATGTATATTGTCGTATCAACAAGAAATTACTACCTAGGATTTAGGGATATTCGTGGCTAGGTTGCCATAAATTTGGTTAGGTTGGTTTCCAGAATCCCACCACCTTCTGGTGACAAACAAAAGATAGTGTAACCATATGTATAATATTATACCAGGTGAATAAAAAGTATGGAACCAAACGTTTTTTGCTTAAACTATTTATTTTTTGAAAAAACTAATTGATGAGTGATAAAGTACTATAAAAATGTGATGATTTAACAAGAATAACATTTTTCGATATTTCCTTTTGCTTATGAGTTCTACAAAAAAAAATATTTTTTTAAATGGCAACTCACTATAAAATATTTTTTCTCATAAAAGCTATACTCTAAGGATTACAACTATCTGCTTTATATTGAATTTTTTCAAAAAAAATTTTCACAAAAATTGCAATTTTGACAAAAAAAATCGCATAACTCAAAAACAAAATAAAATTTCGTTATGAAAATACGATCACATTTTTTATATTACTTTAATTTATATTAATTATTATTTTCTGGGGGCAAATGATTAAAAATAAAACTGCTTGGTTCCATACTTTATATTCATCCTGTATATATGAGTGTAACTAGTGTCAAAAATTTAGGTTAAGTTACCTATCAGCTTATACGGATAACTCACTTGATAGTTGATTTTCCTAAAATTCAAATTTTAAAGTGGTAATTTCTTGTTGATAAATCTGTAACCAAGTTTTTCTTGAAAATAATTATAGAGTGTTCCAAAATGATCGACATCTCGGTAGGTCATGGAAATTCAAATTTAACGTAGCACAATTTGTACTTTGAGTGCTCTAGGTTTTTTGTGCAATTGCACCCACTGGTTGAAAATACGTCATGTTGTTTGTTAAGTGGTTTTTTATTTAAATTATTTTCACATTTCTTTTGTATAAATAGGTTATGATATTTTTCGAGACAGAATTCAACTGAAATATCATTTTTTATGACGTATCAGGATCTAAAGAACGTTCACATTAATAACTTTTTTGGAACTATAATTAAAGTCTGGTTTACACTCTCAAAGCCTACCGAGATGTCAATCATTATGAAACGTTCTGTTCTATAGATCTCGCAATTTTTAATGGTTATTATTGTTAAACTATCCTAAAGTATGAAGTGTAATACATATTTGGAATTAGAAATTAATTACCTATCAAATGGTGCAAAAAAATAAACTATACAGGGTGTCATTTGAAAAAGAAGCCAGTCACCGTTTTGACAAATGCCGTCGCAAAATAAAATTGATCAATAGATTTTTGTCATTCCATTTGGAAATAGATATGGTTATCGTAAAACTTTTTATAAACATAAAAATGCAAATATTTTAGAGCAATTTGTCAATTTTTTCTTTACGAAAAAAAAAATACAGAAAATCGATAGAAATGGACAAACTCGTCAAAGGCGGGTATTTTCCGCTTTTCGCTCCGGTCAGCGGTCGTGAGTCAGGCCCCGGAGTAATCTGCATATCCGCCGTCTTTGTTGCATTGTCACTGGTGGCATTTCCACAAAAAATGCACTCCGTCTCGGTCCGTTAATCTCGGCGAAGCCACTGGCAAAATTGTGCATTAAAAGGCAAGGAGTGGGTGCAGCGGTATGAAGGTTACCGTTTAAGATCGACGATTGTTATCTAACAACGACCCACGTGCCGATAAACAATGACAACATTCCTAGCCTTGCCCACTATGACGACTTCGTAAATCATAAGAGTGGCCACGAGTCGACAATTGAATTTTTTCCACAACCGACTTTTGGAGAAAAGTTGCTTATGACATTTGTAAACCTTAGAATTCTATAAATAGAGCATTTAAACAATGAGAATTCATCATTGTTACTCGAGCTGAATAACCGTATCGCTTTGCAAACAAGAAAAAACCTACTTAAAATTGCATTATCTCCAAAATAAACAAAAAGAAATTAATAAGTTCTGCGTTAATTATTTCCGCGACTCGCACCATTTATTCAAATTTGAGACAATCACGCAAATATTTTGCATAATTACGTTCTCTGATTAAGTTTTTGTGCTAAGACAGGCAACCAGCAATACACTTTGTGGGAAAACCCCAATTAGCCGACTCATAACCCTCATTTAAATTCCAATTATTTCTGATCGTGGATTAAAGCACTTTATCTAATTTAACAGTTTCACAACAATAAAACCGAACCTCAATCAAGTCCGAAACTCCTAAATGGTGACTTAATTTAGGGTGAAGTTTTGAATCAGATTTGACACCGAGTGAATGGTCGGTCTAAAGGAAATTCCGTTTTATGTGGAAACTAATCTAGATCCTGATTAAGAAAACCCCGACGTAGGCAACGTCATATACGCTGATGTATGTGTGGTTGCATACATACAATGTTACATTATTTTTAATTGCCGCCAATTATTAAAACAATTGATTAGAGATTTTTTAATTTGAAATTTTATCGATAAAGTGCAGACTACCTTGAACGCAAAGTTATGAATAAAAATTTACACATAATTCGTTTCATTTCAATAAAAAATTTAGATTGACAGATGTCAATAATGGTGTAATTCAGAGCCGCCTTTCGTTTTTTCCGCTTCGTGTTTACTTTAAGGTTAAATGACAATCGCGTGTGACCTTTCCACAAATAGAACGGCAACGTGTAAGTGACGTTTTTCTTATTTCTTCTTATTAATCCCACTGGTGCCAACTTTTGCCTATGATTTATTGCCGTTTCTATTGTCGTAATATCGCGTGGGTGTATACCCAATTTTTTCTCATCTCCTTTCATCCCATAATCTCGAAATCGGTTTAAATAATTACGTGTCGAGTTTTGACGCATCTAATATACTTTAAGAGTTAGTTTTGGGTGAGACTGTCACTAGAGGGCGCTTTTGCGTTTGACACAGCGGCGTCGCAATTACCGGTGAAATACCGGTCGGCTGCACAATGCGAAAGTCCTAATTAAGCATCCCATTGTGGAGTGGAGCGAAGTCGTCGTAATTGCTAATTGCCGTCGTGACATGTAACGGAGGGCCTGTGTGTGCACCCACACTCGGAGGCTTCTTGAGGTCGACGACCGCACACCTGCCGGCTTTCTCTCCTCTCTCCCAACCACCTGCACAAACACCACCGCTTATCGGACACGGCGACCCTTATGATGGATGGGCACCTGCCTTAAGAGCGACTGACTTCTTCAATATTAATGGGGTCGTTAGGCTGCGACGAGACGTCACACAAATTGCCAACGGACAGACATGGGGACGGAAAGGCACGTACGCAACGACTATAAACGAGGATTCCCCGGGTGCGAAGCGCGGCACGTGGGGTGGCCGGGGCGAGAGCCGAGACGAATTTTCAACGAAATTGGAGAAATTCCCCGAATTTTTTTCCACAACTAACATCAAACCTCGAATATAAAAATGTAACACGGAAATCCTAGTAATAATTGTTTAAGACTTGGAAGTTGGCAAAAATCACTAATGTAGAGAATTCTGACAAAAATATTGGCAACACTGAATTATTCATAATTCTGTGATATCAAATTGTTTCATGTGACGGTTATGTCTGCGGCAGTCCCTCGCAACTGAATGACAATTGACTATAAAATTGTGACGTTTGAATGTGACAGCCAATGTCGACAAATTAAGATAATGAATTTACACTCATCATACATTACCCAATGTTCCAACTTAATTTCAAACTCACAGACCGCTCTCATCAGAAGTTTAGTTTAATAAAAATTTAAATTGAATAATAAAAAATTAAATTAATAATAACGATACGAATTGTTCTAATATGATCTGCGACATAAAAAATTGTGTATGAAGATTACTGGACACTCACTGTTGTCAATACATTTTCTTCACATGTGATGAAATAAAACAAACTTTTTATTCAATTTTTATTTTGTTTGTTATTAGTCATTAGATACCGGTAACTTTTATCACCAAAATTTATTGCATCCTAGCATGATGAAAAAAACCCAGTACTACCATTCCAAAAAAAAATGGGGCCGCAAGGTCATTCTCTTGATATTACATGTGAAATGGCCCTTAGATCATTACTTCATTCTGAACTTGTCACTCAGTGATTTTCTTATCATTTGACGTTTTGGAGATTTTGAAATGTCAAATTTGACGTTAAAGCCTGCTTTACAATGTACTTTCAAGTGTTAAAAATTTGATGTTTAAAAAAAACAAAGTCGTTCTGTCAACAGAATGTTGACATTACATGTGAAACGGTCGTTAGATAGTAACCTCACCACCAACTTGTTACTCGTGTGATGTCCTTTTACTTTGACATTTTGAAAATTTTGAAATGTCAAATTTGACGTTAAAGTCTTCTTCACAAATAATCAAAAACTGTGAAATAAAGATATTAATCTCATTATGAAGTTGTCATGTGGTGTTCTTTTATTTTGACGTTTTGAAGATTTTGGAATGATGTTAAAGTTTGACGTTAAAGTCTGCTTTACAGTGAATTTTCAGAAAGCGTCAAAAATTTTATGTTAGAAAAAAGAGAGCAAAGACATTCTGTGAACAGAATGTTGTGAAGCGGCCCTTAGATGACGTTTTGGAAATTTTGAAATCTCAAATTTGACGTTAAGGCCTGCTTCACAATAAACTTTGAGAAGTGAATTTTATGTTTAAAAAAGGTGAAGTCGTTCTGTCAACAGAATGTTAACATTACATGTGATAACGGCCCTTAGATAGTAACACCACGAATTTGTCACTCATGTGATGTCCTTTTATTTTGATATTTTGAAATGTAAAATTTGACTTTAAAGCCCGCTTTACAATAAGTTTGCAAAAAGTGTCCAAAAAAAGTACAACAAAGTCGTTTTATCAACAAAATGTTGACATTACAAGTGAAGCGGCTCTCAGATAATTATTTCATTATGAAGTTGTCACTCATGGGTGTTCTTTTATTTTGACGTTTTGAAGATTTTGAAATGTCAAATTTGACGTTAAAGCCTGCTTCACACTGAATTTTCAGAAAGTGTCAAAAATTTTATGTTTACAAAAAGAGACAGCAAAGACATTCTGTCAACAGAATGTTGACACTACATGTGAAACGGCCCTTAAATAATAACCTCACTATGAATTGACTGTGATGTTCCTATCATTTCACGTTTTGGGGATTTTCAAATGTCAAATTTGACGTTAAAGCCTGTTTCACAGTGAATTCACAGAAAGTGTCAAAAATGTGCTGCCGCTTTTTTGTCCGGCATAGTACCACCGCTACTTTAAATTTGATGAAGTGTGATTATGGTCAACTGTCAACAGTGTCAACAAACATGTAAAAAGTAACAATCAATAACGTCAAATTTGTCATTTACAATCTTGTTATTTAATCTGTCAAAACCTGATTTACATAATGAAACAAAATAAAATGTACTAAAAATATTTTTTATCGACGTTTTGGGGCTATTTAAAGGATGAAGATGTAACATAACAATTTGTTATGAAACGCTCGACGAAAGTAAAAATTGTTTAGGTATCGGAATTCGATCTAAAAAGAATTATTTGTTGACATTCTCGAACTTAAATAATCAACGAAATATGAGACGAGATTTTTAAGATTTCAACGGTTTATTTTCGAAATTTTGTTGTCACAATCACCGACATTAAGCCAAAATAAAGTATGGCTGAGTTGTATAGGCAACCAACTATACACAAAAATAAAATAAATTAAAATTTTGACCGACAAAATAATAAATATTAATTGGACAAATAAGTAGTTAATTCCAGACATTCTCAGATGTGAAAATTTTCCAACTTGCACAAACAAATGACTTTCATTTTTACAGACAGACTCAAGGTAACAATTCTATGATAAATACCTAATTAAAGCTACAACAGATAAATTGCATTTTAACAAAAAAAAAAAACCTTAAACGTGTAAATTTGCATAACCAAGCAAGTGTGTAAAATTCGCTCTTGTTCCATTTTGGGTCGACTTTTTCCTTTCCCGTGCAAGTGCACTTTCTCTGGAGACTCCGCATGTCCCACTGGGCGCAATTTGTCTTCGAAGCAGGTGTTTAGTCGCGCTTTATTTATTTTTTGTTTTGAGAAACAAGTTGTAAAGACAGACCCGTTTCGACGTACGCCGGACGGAAAAAAGGCTTTCCTAGTCCGTCACATTGTCTGCGTCGAAAGTTAAATCAACAGTAGTAAAATGATTATCTGTTCGAATGTAATAAACGTCGTCTAGACTGGAAATGCCTCGGTCGTGAATCACAAGGTGACAATTGAGCAAGAGCGCGTCAAAAAACGCGGCCTCACCACCCCGACCTTAATTGCAGTGGGGAGGATGCAGACGCATGCACCTGCTCCAGGCAGGGGGCGACTGCTGCGCCAGACTGCAGCCAGACAGAGCCAAGGCCGTCTGGGCCCCCACCTCGCCCCGGCTCAATGTGACCCCCTCGGGGTGCAGGCCGCCGGAACGGCCAGACAAGGGCCCGTCTGAATTAAAAAAACACACATCGGATTAAAATAGAAAAATCAGGATTACGATATTCTATTTAAATCTGTCTGTGTTTAATTGTCTTATCTGCTATGTTTATCCAAAGTGTTTATATTATGACTCATCTCGCTTTTCAAAATTCGCTTACGTGACCCGGAATCAGCCAACTGTCAAATTTTTGCTTGTTTTCGTTGGGGACTTGAAGGTTAAAAAGTTTTGTAAGTAAAAGATAAAATTTCTTTTTCATGTTAGACGTGAAAAATAGACAATGTAACCTTCGCCAGTTGTAATCATCTAACCTTTGCTCGGGTGTTTTGGGGAAAAGTGTCTTATCAAACTTGACAACAATTTCAATTTAATTAAATGGTGATAAAAAAATGCAAATGCACGTATTGTGCGGATTTTATTATCAAAAAGCAAGTAATTTATGTGTTAGAAAAAAGAATTCTGTGTTCATTATAATAAGTGATTTATTTTGCTTCCTTATCACACAAAAAAATTACAACTGATACTACATTAAATAAATTTCGAATATCAGTGATACGAGACGCTCGTTTGACACTATTTAATTTTCTGATGAAATAATTTATTTGTTGACAATGTTTTAACAGAGATAAATTTCCCATAGTCATGTTGTGACCACCAGACGGAAAGAGGTTTTTATTGTTAGCAGACTTTCCAATGACAAAACAATGCGTTGTAAACATTAATTAAACACTATGCATTTAAATTTCACAATTATTGCCCAATTTTGCACATTTTCTATCAATCATTATTTATTATCATTCCAGACAAATAGTATATTATAATACTAGTTTTTTAAAACACGCATGACGGGTTTTTAAGAGCACGACGCGTCAGCGGAGTGCTTTTAACATCGTAAGTGTTTTAAAGGCGCTTATAAACGAGTGTTATACGCAATTTTTTATTATACCTGCCCATTTACGTTCTTTTATGAGCATTGAAAAAATGTGAATTTATACAATAAAATTATCAAAGGTTGTTTGTGAATCGAATTGGTCCAGACATTTCACTATTTCTTGTTACCTAGATAACTTTAAAATTTCAGCGTGCTATAAAGTCCAAATTACGCACGCTGCAGCCTGTTTTAATTATGATGCAGGTATAATAAAAAAGTTTGAAATCAATCACTTTTGATGCTTTTTTTACTTTCGCAAGTTTCGAAATCAATTTAGAAGTTTTTCTTCCCTCAACACAACTTGTAGTGTCCAAAAAAAAGTAGCAAACAGAAAGTTGTGTAATTAGTCTCGTTGCACATTTTCACTTGACGTTTCTTCCTTGTAAGAAAGCAATTTCCGTCGTAATCACCGCTGCCTTGATTAGCGCTTCTCTAAATCTCGAAGCAATCAGACTAAACATCTCCAGTCAATATAAATACAATACAACCCTCGTATCGTTACAACAACAAACAACCGAAAATTCCTGAAACGTCTTCGGCTCATTATTAACGCAGTCACAAGTGGGAATAAATTTATCACTTTTAAATAAATTTCTCATCAAAGTGGGCCCTGCAAGCTTCTGGCTTGCCAATGTTGCCAACTTAATTTCAAAGCCACAGGCCACTTTGATTATGTAAAACTTTATGTGATTTTGACAGCAGGCCAGACGGTTTATTTGTCGTTTTTATCGCGTTTCTCGGAATTCGAAAATTAGCGATTGTGATCTTGATGCACCGCTTTTCGCATTAATAAAATTGTCAGACACAACATTCGATAAGATAATTAATTGGGAACGCGTGGCCGATAAAGCAGGAAACGTGAATTTTGGATATCGGACGAGGCGCCGCTGTGTCTGCCGGAAACCGGAAAACAACAACAAAACGGACCGTAACGGTGAATTTTTTTCGAGGGCGCATATTTTAATGAAGCATAGAATTCCCGAAGCGGCGACCTTGGGGACCTCCGATCTTTACACGGCGTAAAATTGGTCGGCGAAATGGGGCAGTGGTGGCGCGTGTGGGCATGTTGAGGGATCGATCTATTTCTAGTCGACGTTTTTATTATGTCTAGACCCGCGATATTACACATATTACGCCATACAGAAATTTCGTTAGAAAAACGAGAAGGTCGCTGCATAATCGGCGGCCTCGGTGCATCAAATCTCACTTACGTCAGATCGAGCAAGCACTGCACTTAGAAAAAAACAAATACCTTTCTGTTAATTGTCAGTTTTTGTCGCATGACAGTGAGGCACTTTCGCACGGCCCGCTTGATGAAACTATCGGCGAACGAAGATTGAAACTTCGCGCCGGTGTTTTTATCGATGATGACCGTCATCGACGAACGTTCGGTCGAAACTGAAGCGGCGATCAAGTGTGCCGCGGCGAACGTCTAGACAGTTGACTATCGCGCGCTCCCCCCACTTCAAACGTCACAGCCGTCTGTGATAAGGCGGCCCTGAATGGTGCACACCGCCGTCATCCCATATGGCCCACTTCGATGCATTGTGTCACCTTATCGCCGACAGATGCGAAAGGGATTATCGAGGCAAACATGGCCGCGAAAGGGGAGGCTTTCGTCTATGGCCAATTAGCCGACGGCGGGACGGTCAGGTGATCGCCAACCTGATCCTCGCGTTTGTTTGTAAACAGAAAGATAACGCAAAAATACTCCGCTCCCAAACACGCTTTCGATGTAATTTGTTAACAAATATTTAGGGGATTCCCAAGGGTGGAAAAAACGGAACAGGATTTGTGATTTGGACGCTGAGGTTTTCCGGTTCGAGTGTTGCTGATGTTTTTGCTGAGTGGGCAAGGGGTGGCGACCTACATTTGTCAAAAGCAGAGGCGAAATGGGCTTTTTTAGAAGGAAATTGGATAATGGAAGATAAAAAATGGGGAGCGGACCAGAAAAATTGTTTAGTTAGTTTGACAAAAAAGGGAAAAGCGGTTCAGACACGAAAAAAATTGTGGCTTCAAATGAAAGCAATTTTGCACAACCGTCAAAAAACTTTTCTTATACTTTTTTCGTTTATTATATTTACTAATTATAATTACATATTCCTATATCACTTGTTACTTTCCACGTGTTTTTCATGTCATTTTGTTATTGTGAACTTTTATTTAGGTAGTTATACAGGGTGTTTCAGAACTCCCTACAGAAAAATGCCAAGTAAGATAAGATACCAGAAACATGGAAAACACCTTACAAAAAGTCTATCTACAAGGTGTTAAAAAAAGATTGTAAAATATTACAGAGATATCAAGAATTATTCGTTTTTTGAATCATTTACATATTTGCAATCTGTTCAAACAACAAAGAGAAACTTCTAGTAAAATTTTCACATTCTACAGTATGTCCCCGGATTGGGTTTATAAGAGGAAAAAATTTTTCTCTTTGATTTTATGCTAAAACTGTAAAGGAAAAACATTTTTGCTTCACCTAAAACGAGCGAATCTGTAATTAAAACTTTACGAGTATTATTCTGATTCAGTGAAAAGAAAAGTTAATTTTTCTCTTGATTTTGGACTTTTTCTCTGCTTTTTAAGTCTTATCACATTGGCGGTTTTAATGATTTGACAACTATGTCACTTTGGCAATTAATTTATTAACTGAATAATGATATTTCTTTTTAAAAATGACTATGTTTCTTATCTTAAAGCTGTTTATTTGAGTTGCCATGTATTAAAATTATGTTTTTCACAAACATTTTTGTTAATTAACTTGCGTAAACTCATGTGGCAAAGTGACAACATTTTCAAAAAAATAAAACCGCCAATATGATGGGATTTAAGAAGCAGAGAAAAATTATTCCAAATTCAAGAGATTTTTTTTTTTCTACTGAGTTAGAATATGTAATAGTTTTAATTACAGATTTGATCGTTTCAGATAAAGCAAATATGTTTTTCCTATGCAGTTTTGGCGTAAAATCAAAGATTAATTATTATTAACATTTATTATTATATTATACAGGATGCGCCAGAACTCGCGTCCCAGAGAAAATTTTCAAGTAAGGTAAGATACCAGGAACATGAAAAAAATGTTTAAAAAATTCTATCTGTCAAACAACTTAACATATATTTTATGACATTTGACATTTTTTTATATATATTTAATGATACTGATGATCTTGTATATGTTTTTTAAAAATTATTTAGTAAAGGGACAAAAATTTTGCCAATAAAAGCCACATATAACATTAAACAGAGTTACAATTTAGGATACAGCTTCCTTGTTTCCTCTTTTAATAGCTTATAGCAAAAAAACTTGGAAAATTATTTTTCCAACAGAAATAAATAGAGTCAAAGTGCAAACTTTAAACCCTCATAACTTCGAAATTTTTATAGATAAAATTTTTTTAACATTTTTTCCATGTTCCTGGTATCTTACCTTATATGGCATTTCTCTCTGGGGCGCGAGTTCTGGCGCACCCTGTATATTAATTATGTTTAACGTTGTTGTGGATTTTATTAGCAAAATTTTTGTATCTTTACTTAATAATTATAACATCCAAAAAAACAAACATGATAAAAAAAATGTCAAAATTCTTTGGGCAGATGGAATTTTTTAGTTACAATTTATCAGGATACAACTTTTTTGTTTCCTCTTCTAATAGCATGTAGCAAAAAAACTTGGAAAGTAATTTTTTCGAACAGAAATAAATATGCAAAATAATAAATGCAAAATTTAAAATCTCATAACTTCGAAATTTTTCTAGATAGAATTTTTTAAAATTTTTTCCATGTTCCTGGTATCTTTTTTTACTTGGCATTTTGCTCGGGGGTGCCAGTTTTAAAACAACCTGTATAAAAAGATGAACAAAAAATATGTGGAACCAAAATTGTTTTTTAAAAATAATTTTTTGTTGTTTATTATTATTATTTTTTCAGTAAAAATTGATTTCTTTAGAAAGTTATAATTCTTAAATCAACAAAGCATAAATTGTTTATTCTTTCAATTGTCTAGAGTTGAATGTGAGTACAATAGGTGTAAAAAATAGTGTCATTTGACGTTATTTCTGCCGTTGATTGTACAATTTAGTGGAACATACGTGTTTGAGGAAAGACATTTCCTTACGACAAGACAAAAAGCGTCGATTAAGACCGTGTTTCATGCCAGTTGTTAGAAAACAAACCGATTTATAAATGTTAAAGTTCTAATGCAAGAATGTCTGCATTAAAATATGTCAAGGTAAGTAAATGTGTACATCGGTATAGAAA
This sequence comes from Tribolium madens, assembly GCF_015345945.1. Taxonomy (NCBI): domain Eukaryota; kingdom Metazoa; phylum Arthropoda; class Insecta; order Coleoptera; family Tenebrionidae; genus Tribolium; species Tribolium madens. The sequence continues at coordinate 12,220,041 of NW_025401069.1, forward strand.
CGACAAAACATAGACAATGACGTACGCTCGACATGAATTTGAATAATAAAACAAAAAAAGCATTGCTTTCGTCGGTAGAAAAAACCTCTTTGGCTAGGCATACGAGGTCGTTTTTGCCTTTCCCAAATGACACATAATTCCCCGTTTCGCGTGTCGCTTTTCAATATCCCAAAAAAATCAAATAAATCACGCGAATCGCTCGTCTTCCTTTTTTCCTCCTCGCATAAAACGTGATGATGATCGCGCGCGTTGCTGAATCTCCAGGAAAATTGCAAAACATCGTCCACGGAATAATCATACCTCGCAGCAATGATCCATTGATAACCTTAAATCGGCCAGCTGCCATATTATAAATTTGTCCGCGGCTATAAATAGAAAACGCTGTTAATTAGAAGCATTAGATAAAAATAATGAGTCGGCGGAATCGATGACGAATCAGATTCGGGAAAGCAAACACGAGCATGAGCCATTATTTCAATGGATGTCTAGACTCGTAGACAAGGTTGTGTAATAATTTTACGACATTTCGGTGCACACTCGATATATTACCGGCGTAATAACACTCAACAGCTGTTTACACACTTCCTACGTTACGGCAATTTGGCGAATTTCTGCCGCACAAGCGCGGAAAAGCAACAATTACAACACAAGTCACTCTCGATTCCAAAAAATGACAAAGTCCGAGCAAAGTTCAGAGATTATCTACGTTTGTTTGATGTTCCGGTAAAAAATTACATTTTTCTCCCGCTACGATAAAATTCTATTATAATGATTGATAAAATTAATTATTTATTAAATGTGGACACTACTATTGATGGGTTCTACATTCCGGCTGAGTTATCATTGTCCTCGATTCCGTTCCAATCCCGTCTAGACAATACAAACACACTAAATAAAAAATATGTTTCTGATTACAATTATTTTTTGTCTAATTTTGCAATCAAACACAATTTTTTAATTGAGTGCAAATGAGCGAATATTTGAAATCAGATAATGAAATTATTTTTGATGGAAAATTTGATACGTAAACTCGTTATCATTCTCGAAAACTGGTATTCTTCCCTTTGATAATAGTAGATTACATACCGAGGTGGGAGGTGAAATTTGACAATAAGCCGAGAACAATTAAGCAATGATCACAGCTAATAAAGAATAAAATTTTGACAATTTGACAATTTTGACAGGTTGGGAAGTGGCTATATTATATTACATATCAATTGATAAGTAAGTGACCACTCCCCAACCTGAACCTGATATAACTTTTCACATGCAACGTAATTTGATTATTACTTACTTTAAAAGAAAAAACGAGGAATTGCAGAAAAATTAAAGTTCGCTGTTACGACGAAAATCATGAACAAGTGGGGGTTTTACAAGAAAATATTTTTGACCAAAATTTCGTCAAAATTGTGAGGTTCAGAAAATAAATTACATTGACTTTATTTGATCCAGTTTTAGCAGTTTTTTTTTTTTACCAAAATACTCATTTTACAGGCTATTTACCAACAAAATAAGAAATTAGATAAGAAGAGTGTTAAAAAGGTGACAGGCATGAAGAGGCGTTTATCAGAAAACAGAAACAAACCATACGTCTAGTGTCTAGACTAAACAATATCAAAATGTGCCCTCCGATCATAAAATTTATTGTTTATCGTAATATTTTTAATAAAATTTATTTCTAATATAATTCAAAAGGGAAATCAAAGCCAAAAATTCAAAAAGATTTGACCTATTGCTCAAATGTATTACATATTTTCCAATTGCAGTATGTCGATCAAATTTAGTATTTTTATCACTACTTTTAATACTGGTAATACAGGATGCGCCAGAACTCGCGCCCCAGAGAATGTTAAAAAAATTCTATCTATGAAAATTTCGAAGTTATAAGAGTTTAAAGTTTTGCACTTTGACTCTATTTATTTCTATTGGAAAAATAGTTTCCCAAGTTTTTTTGCTACAGGCTATTAGAAGAGAAAACAAGGAAGCTATATCCTAAATTGTAACTCTGTTTAATGTTATTTGTAGTTTTTATGGGCAAAATTTTTGTACCTTTACTAAATGATTATAAAAAAAAACATACACAAGGTCATGAGTACATAAAAAAATGTTAAATGTCATAAATAGATGTCAAAATTTCTTGACAGATAGAATTTTTTATAATTTTTTTATACATTTTTTCCCTGGGGCGGGAGTTCTGAGTCACCCTGTATAACAAAGAGTTCGAAAAAGTTTGATTTTTGCCCAAAATAATGGTTGATATTTTTAAATTTCATTACAATGCAAAGTTAAAAAACAAAGTTCTTTTAAAATTTGTTATTATTACGAGACCATATTTATTGCTTATTTTGATATTTTTAAATAAGTTATATTTAATTAATACTTCCATATTTCCTTAATTCAAAAGACAAATTAAAGAAAAAAATCAAACAGGTTTTACGTATTGCTCAAATGTATAACTATTGTCCCATTAGTATTTCAACCATTTATAGTATTTTTATCCCTAGTTTCAGTAGTGGTAAAAATTTTTGCAGACGAATCGTTGATGTTACTTGGCTTCGCCTCATCCAGAATTGCAGATAAGTCCGTAAAAACTGTATTTCGACTCTCCCACTATAGTAACTCAAAAATTCCAGTTTTGAGAAAAATTGCATTGAACTTTGTTTGTTAATAAAATAATCAAGGAACCGTTTAATATTATTGAAAATTGTTTATTCAAAGAAAAATTTTTCTCGTGTTTGTATTTTGGTCCCTACATGAGCCATCGTAACTCAAGAACCAATTTTTATGAGTTACTATACATAGTTTTCGTTGGGGAGTCGATTTTAGGTACTTGTAAGCAAGATTTTTTTAAACCTCCTATAATGTATATGTAATTATAATTTCTCGAAGATAGTGGTTAAAACTAATAATTGGTACCTAAAATAACTGTTTTACGTATACTACTTAATTCGAAAAAAGTCATTTTAGAAGCGTATACAAAAAAATCTTTTCGTTTATTTTTTTCGTTTTTCGGATTCGAAAAAGTTCGCCATTTTTATCTTTTCTCTTACCCAAAATAATGGTTACGACTTTTTAAAACTTAAAGTTAAAAATAAACTTAATTTATTTGTTGTTATTATCGAATTACTAATGGTTTTGTTTAATTATTTTTATGTGTTGTTTTTTAAACATTTATGAAACTCAAGCTCTTGTTTGTTGTCTTTGCCGTTATTTTTTTTTAACTTGTCGGCTTTTTATTGTAACAATTCCCGAATGCAAAGCAAATCTGTTTGCAAAACACATCTTCTCATTGCCTTCATTATTCAGTCTGGAGCACTCTGCAAAACCCTCGCCAAATCCCGTCTCCGACTGAATCATTCAAGCCGTTTCATCGTCTTTCCTCTATTCATTCATTTTTTCCCTGCGCGCATTTTTATCACAGATGACCTACAAAGCGATCCATCGATGAATAATTGAAACAAGGACGAGCGTAAGCAATTCAAATGACACGAGAAAATGTGATTTTCAAGCGTGTGCACACTTAAACTCTCATTAACGCCGTGCTAACTTCTAAGTAGGTGCTTAAGAGGGTTTCGCCAGATTGATAATGGCCTAGTTGGCCGCTTTTCGATTCATGAACGTTGTTAACACGGCGTTAATTGGCACCAAAAGGGCGCTTTCTCCCAAGAAACTGAGAAAAAATCGAAGCTACCATTACGATAAGTGCTGCATTGCTTGGTAACAATAAGTGGGACCATTAGGGCTTGTGGGGAAAAACTAGCTGCTGTTGGTAGCACTGCGATTAATCAGCGGCCTTCATTAATACTCGAACCAGATGGCAGTGGCGGTGCTGCCAACCGAAAGTTTCCAAGTTTTGGAAAATCGCTTTTCGCTTCGTTTGATGTTATTGCTCGAAATGTCACGACTTAATTAATCTTATTTAATTAATTATAATCGTGTAAGTTTTATCATAATAACCATGCAACGAATAGCCGGATTTTTATTTAATTTGAATAAAATTAAGTAAACAATTCTGGTGTATTGTTGTCGAGACAGACTTGTTTTTTTTTAATGAATCATTTTATTTATTTGTTGACATGCAGGTGTACCAACCCAAGTGCATTATTAGACCGCCTTGTTCGATTTCTTATCAGTAAAATGCGCGCAAACCATATTAATTGGCAAATGCAATGTTCAAGGCTTGAATACAAATAATGAAAAGAAATTGTAACGCACGTCATCGCAATCACGTGTCGTTTTTAATTTGCGGTTGGTAAACCTTTGGACCTACGTGGCAGTTGATGTGTTTTCCCAACAATTATTCAGGTCTGCCAATCTCATCGATGAAATTTTTCTAAATTGCCTTTGAAGTTTTTTGGTTGGACGGAACGTTTCAGATAAAAAGAGTCGTAAAATTGGGGTAAATCGGTTTGAGTTCTTCCACTGATAAAAAATTTATTGATATTGGGCGAGAGGCCTTGTACTGAGCTCGATTTTGAATCGATTTATTAAATTCACACATTAGATTACAATTATTCAGCACAACACATGAGAGAAGTTTTCCGTTTTTTTAATTCGAAAGCCCAACAAGGCTTAATTTTACGAATACCAGGTAAATAAAAAGTATAGAACCAAACGTTTTTTAGTTAAACTATTTATTTAAAAAAAAAACTAATTAATAAATTTTTGTTTTTGAGTTCTACAATTTTTTTAATTTTTTTAAATGGCAACCCACTATAAAACCATTTCTTTTATGAAGGTTATGATTTAAGGATTACAACTATCTACTTTATATTTATTTTATTTTTTTAAATTTTTTTACATAAATTGCAATTTTGACAAAAAATCGCATAACTCAAAAACAAAACAAAATTCCGTTTTCAAAATATGATCACATTTTTTTATATTACCCAGTTTAATTTATATTAATTTTTATTTTCTGGAGGCAAATGTTAAAAAAAAACCGCATGGTTCCATACTTTATATTCACCCTGTATGTATTTTAAAACTGTTCATTTTTATTATTACTCCAAATATCTGAAACTATAAAAAGAAAAAAAATCTATTTTTTCCCAAACCTCATTGATTGATAAAATGATAAAACCTGAATTAATCTGGTATGACGCGAAGTCCAAAGTTGACAGAAGATCAAATATTTTTATTTATAGCTTACCTAATTAAATAAAATCCATTATGTTGTAAAAGTTCTACACCATGATTAATTAATACAGGACGGCCCTAGTTTTACAAATTTTTAGAATTGAAACAAAATACTTTTTTTTTCATGTAAATAAAAAAATTAAAAACATAAAAAGTTTAAATTTAAAAATATTTCATGCTAGTGCTTAATAAATTAAGTCAATGGTGTAATACTGAAGTTTAGAAATAATTTTTTGTACTTTTTTGTCTAAATTAAATCACTCTTGCTTTAGAAATCCCGATTATTTTTTATATAATTCAAAAAAAAAATCCCTACATTTACTAGTTCTGTCATAGTCAAAAGTACTGATTTAGAATTCTCATCCTGTATGATTTTCGTACTTTAACTACCGACAAAATCAAAACTCTTAAAGAGAATCACTCCCTATAACCAAATTTATTGTAAAATTTGGTAAAATTATAGGGTTTTAATAAAATTCTACTAAAAACTGACCACTTTTTAAGCCGATTTCGTGAAAATTAGACAATTTTGCATGTTTTGTATTGTTTCATATTTTGAATAATTTCGTTAAGCAAAACTAAATTCATAATTTTTAAAGAATAACTGAAATTTCAAAATTAGAAAAAGAATTTTGTAACTTATCCTGTGTCAGAACTCGCACCCCAGAAATCATTAGATACTAAGAACATGAAAAAATGTTTAAAAAATTTTGACATTAAATTTGACATTTTTTTGACTATTTAATGATACCGATGATCTTATATGGTTTTTTGTAATTATTTAGTAAAGGTACAAAAATTTTGTCAATAAAAGCCAAAAATAACATTAAACAGAGTTACAATTTAGGCTACAGCTTCATTGTTTCCTTTTCTAATAGCCTATAGCACAAAAACTTAAAAAATATTTTTGCAACAGAAATAAATAGAGCCAAAATGCAAAATTTAAATTCTCATAACTTCGAAATTTTTATAGATAGAATTTTTTTAACATATTTTCCATGTTCCTGGTACTTTACCTTGCATGACATTTTTCTCTAGGGTGCGAGTTCTGGCGCACCATGTATGCATATTGGTATACAGGGTGAATATAAAGCATGGAACCAAGCGGTTTTATTTTTAATCATTTGCCTTCAGAAAATAATAATTAATATAAATTAAAGTAATATAAAAAATGTGATCGTATTTTCAGAACGAAATTTTGTTTTGTTTTTGAGTTATGCGATTTTTTTGTCAAAATTGCAATTT
>NW_025401069.1:12231754-12233930 GCF_015345945.1 Tribolium madens
ATCACATTTTTATAGTACTTTATCACTCATCAATTAGTTTTTTCAAAAAATAAATAGTTTAAGCAAAAAACGTTTGGTTCCATACTTTTTATTCACCTGGTATGTATGTAACTTTTAAAAGAGATACAATTTTTGATTATTTCCTTTACCTTTACCTTTTCATTAAACTAACCTTGTACAATACGAAGGTATTTCATTAAAATTCATATAAAAATACATGAGTCTTGAAGTAACACAATTTCCAAATCGGTTTAGAGGTTGGAAAATTACAAGTAGTATATCTATTTGTGACTTCTATTATCATTTTAATTTTCATTATCTTATCAATTTCGTACATTTATCGTCATTTCTCATTCTTAAAGTTAAAAAAAAAATGTTATTGGGCATTGAATCAAACTAAAATTTTGAAATATCGGAATTATTTAGGTATGAGTGAGAAATAAAAAAATGAACAAAAAAGAATCAAACAAATAAAAAATAGAAATGAATAAAAGAAGACAAGAATTTATCAGAAAATTTTACAAATCACACAGGGTGACTCTACATTTTTGTTACACTTCGGGATTCCACATATCAACCAAAATTGTATTACACATTTCAAAAAAAACTACCATTTTTATACTCTTTCACCACAAGGATTTTCTTTTTACTCAAGAATAGCGAATCTTGATTTTGGTCAGAGCAGTTTTTTGCGAATCCGGAGTCTGCTTCAGAGTCCGGGTTTCATCACTGAATCAAAAAGTCCGAAAAACGTAAAATCACCCCAAAACCATCTTTTGTAAGTAATTCGCGTGTACCGCGTAATTAGCCAACTCCGCGATGATATCATAGTCTGCGACCTTGCCGCGGTTTGGAATTACGTGCACGTAATCCCATCGCGTTGCATTCGCCCACGCTAATTGCGTATGACATAACATCGGTCCCCAATCAGCGCTTTGCGACTTTCACTCTCCGTCGCGACGCCCTGTGGAATAATGCAGACGCAGTCAAGGTGACTTTGGGACGCACACGCACCCGTCTCTGTTGCGAAATCGATGGGACACATCCTGACCCAGTCTGGGGCGGCGATCGATCTCTAGCCTAGACAAGGAGCGAGTCGCTTGCGATTTCCGCAATTGGACCCCACGCAGATCCATTGTCTCCGCGTCTGACAGCATCAGCAATTAAAAGCGGATAAGTGCGGAGGTGTCGGGTTCGAGGTGTCGCGTTGAAGACGACGCCGATGTATTGAGGCGGCGGAGAGAATTCCGGGAGGACGACGGAGTCCTGGGGATTCGGAGAAGTTGCGATCGAAGAGGTCAGGGGAGGAAGCGAGGAATGATAATGGACAGAGCTTTCCGGGAAGGGAAAGTGCCAGAAGGGGCAGGAGGGACAGGGGAGGAATTATCCTTACTATCCTTGGGGAATTTATACACGAATTAATCAGACTTCACACTTTTTTCCACTTCCTAAATGCATTTCTCGCTAAAATTAATTAAATTAGTTACATAAAAAATAAAATAGGAAAGAGCACGACTAGCAAATTCCAAGAAAGAATGTAGGCGAAAAGAGACAGAAAAGATCAGAGACTTCACATTTTTTCTGCTCTTTAAGTTATTTTTATCACAAAATTAAAATTCCTTAATTCTTACACAAATATTCTACCTATTTGTAAACGTTTTTTTGCAAAATTAGAGGTTTACTGTAAAAAAAGGGGGTAGAATGGGCGAGAAAGATATTATCCTTATCATTCCTTGAAGAATTTATACACCAATTAATTAAACTTCCAGCTTTTACCCACTTTCGAACTTAAGATTTCTAGATCTTTACAAAATTTTCAAACTTTTATGAAAAAAAGGACGTGGAAGATCAGAACTACAGATTCCAAAAAGGATAAAACGAAGAAAGAGCAAGAAGAGCAAAAGGAAGAATTGTTTTTAGTATTCCTAGAGAAATTTGTTCATAATTTGTATTATTATTATTATTAAAGCTGTTTGGTATTAATAAATGAACATTCTTATTCTTATATCACTAGTTTTTTTATTCCGAAATTGAAATTTTTGATTCCCTTCAAAAATATTGCATTTTTCGCCGTAAAAAATGGGATGATCACGATTACAGATTCCAAAAAGAAAAGTAGTAAATCAAGAAAAAAACAGAAGAGACGGGGAAAAATTATACATTTTATTTTTCAATT
>NW_025401069.1:12233935-12263207 GCF_015345945.1 Tribolium madens
TCTACTTTTCACACTTTTTTTTTATTAATTTTATTTAAAAAATAATATTTCTAAATTCTTATAAACACAAAATGATTTTTTTCGAAAGGCAAAAGAAAACTTAATTTTATTATTCCTTGTAGAAGTTACACACAAATTAATCAAATACTTCACACATTTTTTTGCTTTCTGTTACGAAATTTAAATTCCAATATTTTAAAATTTGTAACGCTCTTTTCGTAAAAATTGAGGATTTGCAGAAAAAATTGCACTTTCGGTACTTCAAAATGAATAGTTATCGCAGTTTTTCATTCCAAAAATGTTTGAATATTATTACAAAATTGAAATTTTTGTTTCCTACCAAACATGTCAAACCCTAAGACGTAGTTTTGCCATTAATGTAAGTTTTCTATAAAAAATAGTCAATCGAGAAGAAATTTTTATGAAAAAAGAATAGGACCACAACTACCGGATCAGAAAAAGGAAGGTGGATGAGAAGGGTAGAAAGAACAAAAGAAAAATTATATTATTCCTTGCAACTAAAAATTAGTTAAAAACTTCACACATTTTTCTGATTCCAAAAAGAAAAGTAGTCGATCAAGAAAAAACAGAAGAGACGGGGAAAAAATTATACATTTTATTGATCAGTATTCTACTTTTCACACTCTTTTTTATTATTTTTATTAAAAAAAAATAATATTTCTAAATTCTTATAAAATTTTGAACTTCTAAACCTAAAATTAATTTTTTTCGAAAAAAAAAAATGGTCGAAGAGGACAGAAAGGACAGAAGAAAACTTATCCTTATTATTCCTTGTAGAATTTACTCAAAGACTTCACACATTTTTATGCTTTGTAAGTAACTTGTGTTACGAAATTGGAATTCCTAACTACTTACAAAATTTTAAAATTTGTAATGCTTTTTTCGTAAAAATTGAGGATTTGCAAGAAAAATTGCACTTTCAGTACTTCAGAATTAATAGCTATTGCACTTTTTCATTCCAAAAATGTTTGAAAATTTTTGTCATAACTGTAAGTTTTCTATAAAAAAAATACTCGATCGAGAAGAAGTAGAAGACGCGGGGAAAAATTAGACTTATTATTGATCAGATCTCTAAATTTTTATGAAAAAAGGATAAGACCACGACTACCGGGTCAGAAAAAAGAAGGTGGTCGAGAAGGGTAGAAAGAACAGAAGAAAAATTATATTATTCCTTGCAGAATTTATATACAAATTAGTTAAAAACACACATTTTTCTGGTTACTTTTGTTACGAATAGCAATTTCTAAATCCTGACAAAATTTTAAAATCTGTAACGTATTTACGTTTTTGTGGACACAGAATCAGTAGTTTTCGTATTTTTTTTATTCCAAAAATGTTTGATATAGTAAATTTAGCGCAAGTGATGTTAAGATCGCCGGATTTTAATTCAGAGTTATGAAACTATTTTGTAATTCGTTGAATGAAAAAATCGTGTTTTATATTTCGCTAGAAGCGGTTTTAATTAAATCGGGGTGTTTTCCGTGTGGCCAGAGCTGGCCGATTTCCAAAAAGACCCCGCGATAAATAACCTCTAGATTGCGATACCTCGACGCACACGTCCATGCCAAAGCCGAGGTATGCACAAAACGTTGTGGGAAACCGAAAGTTTGTGACCAAATTAAATGCATGAATCATGTTGATAAATTATTCACGACAGTGTGTACAGCGTTCGCACCTTTACTTTGCCCCTGAAGAATTCCACTTGTTAACCGAAAACCTTCCACGAACGCATAATTAATGCCAAAAACGCATCGTGATGTTTGTTTTCGGTTCGTGTTGACTCAATCCCATTAGGGCTGACGGCATGTCAAACTAAATTAAAACCGTTTCCGAACCACCCGACAAATAATCATCGACCGAGGGGAGACTGGATATAGATTAGAGGCTTTTCACGATTTTTATCAATACCCAGGGGATTACGCGACGTAATTGGAACTAGCACACAGTGGCGGCTCGTAGCCTTTTATTAAGAGGAGGCAGATCTTTTTTTATATAAAAAAATAGAAATACAGGGCGCCAGAACTCGCGCCCCAGAAAAAAAATTCAAGTTAGATAAGGTAATACCAGAAACATGAAAAAAATGTTTAAAAAGTTCTATCTGTCAAAAAATTTTGAGATTTATTTTTTGACATTTGACATTTTTTTTATCTATTTAATGATACTGATAATCTTGTATATGTTTTTTTTACAATTATTTAGTAAAGGGACAAAAATTTTGCCAATAAAAACCACAAATAACATTGAACAGAGTTACAATTTGGAATGCAGCTTCCTTGTTTCCTCTATTAATAGCCTATAGAAAAAAAACTTAGAAAATTATTTTTCCAACAGAAATAAATACAGGGTGTTTACAGTCTTTGAGTTGAAAATTAACCTAGTAATAGAAGAGTACAGAAATACTGTAACCGAGAACAAAACTCACACAAATGTTATTATCAAGAATGTTATTTAACTCCAAAATATTGGTACACGGTTTGAGGGTCACTGGAATTATTTCCTTGTTCAGATAAAATTGTATTGTTGCAACACAAAAAAATCGTATCCATGACAATGAAAGAGAAAAGTCACTTCATAGATTTGACACTGTCATCATTTGATTTGCTTTTGCTTTAGTTTTTATCAAAATTCGAAGATCTTCTGTTTAATCCCTTTCAGCGAATGGTTTTCAATAGGTTTGATTCGTTTTTCTTAATTTTTCTCTATATTTATGAACATGTATGGCAAAATATTAAAATAATATATTGGTTGTCGTGATTATGATTTACGGTGAAACACAAGGTAATGATACTATTGGCCATTGTTGCAGCCGAAGCAGCAGTTCTCAAACAAATAGTGTAAAATGAATAATTTCCTTTAAAAACGTGAATTCTTGTTTTATATAGCGTATTAGTTTTCTTCTACCGTGAATATCATCTCATTTAAATTTCAACCTCAAGACTGTAAACACCCTGTAGAGTCAAAGTGCAAACTTTAAACCCTCATAACTTTGAAATTTTTATAGATAGAATTTTTTTAACATTTTTTTCCATGTTCCTGGTATCTTACCTTATATGGCATTTTTCTCTGGGGCGAGAGTTCTGGCGCACCCTGTATACGTAACGACTAAAAAATGATTCTTTGCTTTGCTGACCACGAAAAGCTACCTTTTAACAGCAAAGAAAAATACAAAAATCGATTAACCTTTTTAAAATTTCCCAATTTTTTTGAACGATTCATTAAATTTATTAATTTCAATTTATTTTATTTACCCTCGAGATGTAATTTGCTACTCATACATTTAGTACATTTTTTTAAAACAATGTTGTTAATGTCAAAATTCCCTCAAAGACCACACTGTACTACCCTAAAACCTTCTTTTCGGAACTGCTGTACATTAAAATCTCCCTAGATTACGTTTGAGGCTATGTTAGTAATTTTCAAATGTCAGAAAAGTTTCAAGTGAAAGTAATTTTTTTACGAAAGACGGTAAGGACACGGAAAAATGCAACTCCTAACCGGGAAAAATTTATTTAATGGGTAATTTAAATTTTTACTAATTTTCAGAATCTGATTCAAAATTTTCAGACCACCAATCGTCTTCAGAAGTTGAATCATTATTGGAATACTGGATTAGTCATGCAATTTATTGGATGCCGTTCTTTTTAGGTATTTTTACACAACCAAAATTGTCAAATTCATGAAGAATTTTAACATGGTTGTTTTTTTGTATGTATACAGGCTGCGTCAGAACTCGCGCCTCAGAGAAAAATGGTAAGGTAAGATCCCAGGAACATGGAAAAAATGTTAAAAAAATTTTTCTATAAAAATTTCGAAGTTATGAGGGTTTAAATTTTGCACTTTGACTCTATTTATTTCTGTTGGAAAAATAATTTTCCAAGTTTTTTTTTGCTATAGGCTGTTAAATGAGGAAACAAGAAAGCTGTATCCTAATTTGTAACTCTGTTCAATGTTATTTGTGGCTTTTATTAGCAAAATTTTTGTACCTTTACTAAATAGTTGTATACAAGATAATCAGTATCATTAAATAAACATAAAAAATGTCAAATGTCAAAAAATAAATGTCAAAAATTTTGACAGATAGAATTTTTTAAACATTTTTTCCGTGTTCCTGGTATCTTACATTATTTGAAAATTTTCTCTGAAGCGCGAGTTCTGGCGCACCCTGTATATTCACAAAATCTAATCATAGCTATTTTTCTTGTTACGTTAGGGCTCTGCTTGAGATAAAACACAATTTCACAATAATTTATTCGAACAATTATTATAATTCAATTAACTCGTACGAGAGCTAGGCTAAGACTGACTCGTTTTCGTGTTAATTTCCTCAAAAACGGCAATATTTGCAAAAAAACCTTTTGTACATTGACAGATTTCAGAATTCCCAGCAATTTGAAAAATTAATTCCCATTGGATTAATAAAAAATGGCGGGGCCTTCTGCCCCACTCAAAGTTACTCTCTGGCCTAAAAACACTTTGAATTACGTACTAGCCTTTTCAAAAATCTCAGCTCTGACCTGCGCACTGCTTACCAGAGCTGTGAAGGCGCGGCGGTTTATTTAAAACTGGTTCACTATTATTTATAGCAAAAAAAATCAACATTTGAACAAATAAAAAATTATTAAGGTTAAAATTATATAAAATTGTAATTTACGATTCAAAAATAGTCAAAATAATTTAAATTTCTAGTTTAACTTCTATTTTCACTAAAGAGCCGCGTATGATGTGTTGCCTATAAATTTTGAATTTGGGGGCACTTAGGACATCTCGTTCTAGTCGGCGGGTTATCTCAAGACCCACTTTATCAACGTTGTGTTCAATTAGGGATCCTCTTTCGGCTCATTAGGCCTCTTTCACGCCACCGCCTCCACAAAGTCCAGCGTTGAGCGTTTTCTGAAGTATGCGTGCTGAAATTTTCATAACGGTCTCTCCTCCGCAGCCCTTTTACCATAACGAACGTACTGCTTCGTCAAACACGCTTTTGCAGAAAACGGTTAGACAGACACTCTCAATTTGTCAAAGCGGCGACATAAAGCTTTGAATTTATAAATTGGATTCTGCAGTTGAAAAACCGCAAAAAGCCGACTTTTATGTATCGTGCACCCTTTTTATTTTTTCCGTTTCCGCGTGCGTTTTCCCACCCGAACATCCGTTCGGAGACGGCAACCCTTTCGAGTGCGTGCGGAAACCCCTTTGTCTGGGCGCTCGAGGCCACGGGGCCACGTCCCGTCTCGTCGGGGGTGTCTGATGTCGGCGTCTGTCGGTAACGACGCGCCACCCTCTCCCTCTCTCGACGTAAATTTGATCCAGCCATCAATCCGTCTGCCGGAAAAAAACGAGGCCTAGAGTTTTGTGGATCGACGATATCAAAGACGATGACGCGAATTGGCAAAAAGGTCCCACCGCAGGGTGGGACGTGGCCACCATAGGGGCAATTAACAGTGGAAAACTCGGGAAAAGTAAAATTCCAGCGATTTTTGATTTCAATGGACGTAAATTATTGAAAAAAATTTAAATCGGCTATTTCGCAAACAGTAACGTAATTAACTTTGCATAATTTCGCTGATTTTTAATCTTTTCAGCTTCGTCAGGACATTGTGGTGTAACTTATTGTTGAGAAATTACATTATTTTACTAGTGGAGTCATATCTGTTACTTAATTGTTAAAATTAACATTGATTGAGACATCGATTACAAATTTAAAATACAAATAAGACACCTAAACACATTTTTATTATGATGAAGTTGAAAAAATTACAAATCAGCGAAACGTCGACAAGAAAATTGTTTTTATTTTATGAACCTGTCGAAAACTGTCCCGAAAACAACAAACAATACAAAAATTATTATAAAAAAACAATAGTATACTTAGGAGTAAAAGTGACAGTTTATATGCAGAGAAGTTATTTTGAGATTTCCGAAAGTGTTTAGTGCAATTAGTAGTGCAAAACAGGCAAGAAAGAGATAACATTAGTAAATATCATGGTAAAAGTAAAAACGTTTAAGCGGAAAAACAGAGTTTTTACTCCATGGAAGGTAAAACTTTTACTTGTGTCTTTTAGTCATAAAAAGGTTACTTTTGTGACTGCGGATAAATATATTTCTTTTGTAAAAATACTTATGAAGTAAAATTTGTTTGGTGAGAGAATTAGTTTACGACCACAAACTTTGTTAGTTTTTTGTTTCCGTCTGAAAATTTTGTTAAAAAATTATGGTTTATATTTGATGTTTCGAATCTATGAATTTTGGAATAAATTTTGTGTTATTTATTTGATAAACAAAAACACGATTAGCCCGTCACACCAAACTTTTATTCAAAACACAACGCGTTTCAGCCACAAAGTGGTCATCCTCAGATGAGAATAGAAAAACTAATAGAGATCTATAAGGTGACCAACCCCAGAAAATTCAAAATCAAGACATTAATAAAAACAATTATAATAATTTTATTCCAAAACACGAAATAAAAACTACCAATGAAACTAATATAAAAATTTAAATATAATAATTAAGTTAATAATTAACATATTCATTGTTTTGTGTTAATTCCAGTTTTTTTGTATGAATTGCTCTGAGAATCCCTTTATTCTCTGCAAACATTGTTTAAAAATTTATGCAAGCCAAATTAATATTTAAATTGATCATTATGTTATTTTTAAGTATTTCTACTTTCAGTTGAGTTTTTTCAGGGAACCAAACACAATTTTTATTTGGAAAACGTGATAAATATATTCTATTCGAAAAACGCAAAAATAGCACTATTTTATATTATTTTAGTAAATTTTAATGAAATTTTGCAAAAAAGATCTGATTCTGTCTGAAAAACGTGTTAACACACTTCAAAAAAGGCAAAAATAATGTCATTTTTAGGATTTTTCGGTCTGTTGTAGCGTAATCTCACAAAAAACAGAGAATTTACTTCAAAAATATAAAGGCTTGGAAAAGGGAAAAGCAACAAATACTTTTTTAAAACCTGCTTAAATATACTCAAAAAAGACAAAAATAGCCCTATTTTGACTTAATTTAGGGATTATTAAGAAAATTTAAGCAAAAGAAAAATACAAAAAAATAATTTTTAACATTACTTGGCCATTTTTCGTCTTGTAACCACATTTAAAATGAGGACATTTAATTAACATACAAAAAAACTTTTAACATGCCAGACACTTTGTTTTCGCTGTAAATAAAAACCTCAACAACGGCACACTTGTGTGTGTTTGTCCTCGGAATAAATCAGGACATAAACCCAAAACAGGACAAGACAACAAAAACCTAAAATGTCCTGGCTAAGTGCTAGCCACTTTAATGATCAAGACTATCTTAATTCTGAAATTCTAATAAAAAATAATATTGTTAGTGTTTTTTATTATTAAGTATCTACACTGGCCGCCAAAATATGCAATATTTTTGTTATTCTTTGTCGGATTTTGACAAATTTTTGTTTGGCTTAAAGAAAAAACTTAGTAGATCATTGTTATTTAGTTCAATAACATTTCCAGTTTTGTCTTCTAAATGTGATACTTAAAAGACAAAGGATCTGTTTTTTTTTTACTTATTTTTATACTGAGCTGTGGTGTGCGACAGAGACAAACTTAAGTTTTTACTGATTTCAGATTATTGCCCATTATTTTTTGAATTATGTACCACATTTTCCATAATTTTAATTCTTGAGACATGAGAGATATAAACCTTCAAAAAAAAGCATTACATTTCCAATTTCAATGAATGTTTGTGGGCAGAGTGTGCCAAAACGTCAAAATAAGCGCATGGAAGCTTCCAATAATTAACCGTTTTTACTTGTTGTAATCTTTTGAAGTTCCAAGTTTTTCAGATTTTTGTGTTCAAAGAAGTAATTGTGCTCTTTTGGTGACATAAGCAATAATTCTCGGTTTAACTACCTTTTTGTGTAGCCCACTTTCTGAACGAATATTTAGTAACATTAGAAAAGCAACGTCTTTTTCAATGCTTTGTATCTCTGAGGCACCAGAAGATAAAATTTTGAAATTCTGAAATAAGTAAAATAATTTTGTCTCTGTTGCTCAGTATAAAAAACAGTGCTCTCGTCTTTTAGGTATAACATTTACAAGACAAAACTAGAAATGTTAGTGAATTAAATTACAATGTTCTACAAAGTGCAATCTTTAAGCTAAACAAAAATTCGTCAAAATATTGCAATGTGAAAAATTACAAAATTTTATTTTTCCGGTTAATTTTGGCGGCCAGTGTACAGGGTGCTGCATTTTCGATGTCCGAATAGGAAATGCATTCTGGATCTCATTTTTTGAGAAAATAATATTGGATGAAACCTCATCCCGCTATCGTCTTTTGTTTTCGACTTACAGACAAAAGTTGACATTTTGAAGAAATCTAAAAAAAATCATATCTTCGTTGATATAGAAGATACGGATTTGAAATAAAAACATTATACAAGCACTTTTTTACGAGGAATTTAATAATGTAGTTAACAATTTTTTTCAGTTATTAGTTTAGCCGTAATAAGGTAAACTTGTATTTTTTTAAACGGAAATCATAGGCGGCTATGGCAATTTCGAATAGCTTATTTTTTCTGATCTAAAAAATATATATTTGTAACAGAACATTTTTTATAACTATACTTAAAAAGTGAAATACATATTTTGTTTGATAATAGTTAGCCATGGAAAAACTATTTCACTCCAAATGTGTAAATAATAATCAATAAGAGTTTTGTGAACTGTAAAATAGATGAAAAAATAGTTAAAATTATAAAAATTTAAAAAATACCATACGGTAGAATCATTGAACAAATATGCGAGCGCTTCAGAACAAAATTATTACATATTTTTAAAAAATCCAAAAATAGGAAAAATAAATATGTCAACAGTCAACACGATTAGAAAAAACATTTTTTTGATGATCTAATGGAGGTAATAGACGGAATTTGGGTATTTGAATAGCCATATCGTCATATAATAGTAGATTATGTTATTAGGAGTAAAAGTGATTGTTTATGTGGCGAAGCTGAACGTTCATTTTGCCGAACGGAGTGAGGCAAATGGATTCAGCTGAGCCACATAGACTCACTTTTACTCCAAATAACATATACTATTTTATCTGCAAACGATTCAGATGGAACGAAAAGAGCAACACACCAATAATCAAGTAAATCACCTCAATAATCAGGACGCTTTGCAATAAAATCGTAACAAACGTCACGCGTCAGTTTCGGAATTTGTGTTGAGATTTCGAAAGTGTTGATTGATTTAACTGGTGAATAACTGGTGTAGTTTATAGTGCAATATGTCGAATGCTGATAATCTACCTTGTACCTCTCCAGAAAATGTAAAGTAAAGTAAAAAGTAAAAACGCCTAGGCGTAAAAACAGTGTTTTTACTCCATGTCTGAAAAGTAAAACTTTTACCTGTGTCATTTAGTCATAAAAGTGGTCACTTTTGTGACGTTTGCAGATAAAATATATTTTGTTAAAGAATTAAAGCGGCTTTTTTACAACACTCTATGTATCACTAGAAGTTGCAATGGATGTTAGCTTGTTTATAAACAAAGAAATATTATTAGTCGCCAATAAGTTGATTTACAATTTATTTTGCATTTTTTTCATTACTTAGTACTTAGAAAACTCTTTCATTAGTGACACTAGTTGAATATAATATAGTTTAAATCCTTTTTTGTTACAAATATATATTTTTTAGATAAGAAAAAAACAAGCTTTTTAAAAATGACATAGCCATCTGATTCCCATTTAAAAAAATACAAGTTTATTTTATTACGGCTAAACAAACAACTGGAAAAAATTGTTAACTACATTATTAAATTTTACGTAAAAAAGTGCCTGTATAATGTCTTTATTTCAAATTTGTGTCTTCTATAATAACGAAGATATGAATTTTTTTAGATTTCGCTAAAATGTCAATTTTTGTCTATAAGTCGAAAACAAAAGACGATAACGGGATGCGGTTTTAAGCAATATTATTTTCTCAAAAAATGAGCCCCAGAATGTATCACTCGTTTTTGGATAAACCTCTTAGTTTCAGAGATTCCCTATTCGGACATCCAAAATGCAGCACCCTGTACTTGTAATTTGAAGCAAGTCTGTTTTTTCTCCATTTGTGAGTTTGCCTTTTGGCAAGGTCCAACCCGCGTGTAATCTTCCGGCGTTTTCTCTCGCTTCGGCTCAAAAGTATTAAAGTTTCCGTTTTCGCGCAATAAATCAGCGAATTCATCTCTTATGCGATCAATTTTAAGCGTCCGGATCCCCCGTTGTAGCACACATGTCGCCCTAATTAGCAATTACTGGCGTCGTGCAATCAATCGTAACGTCAAAACCGCTTTCCATTCGATAGGATAGTAATTACCGTCTGTGTGCACACGCGGGGATTAAATGCAGACACGCAACCGATAACGACAACACTAAATCATCATCGGAGAGGTTATATGGCGTTCAGCGACCCGGAACTAAGGCTCCGGGCGGCGATCGGGATTTTCTGTTTTTGGAGGGGTAACACAGTACTTACGGGTGCGGTGGTCGGTGTTCGCGCGGCGTCGTGCGGATTTGCCGCCGTGCCCCCGTCTGCAGCCCCCTCCCCAGCTACTGGGCGATAATGGCTCAGCACGCACGTGATGAGCCCCAGCGCCACCGTCAGCACTATTGCGGACAACACCAGCACCAAGATGCCCCAATCGCTCACTGGAACAACACAAAATGTAGCTGCATTTTCGGCGATCGACCACTTGTTGCCGCTTATTTACATTTTTTTTTTTTGTTTATTAAATTTCGGGGTTGTTCATCCACGAAGAAAACTCCCTTCTACTAGCACACCTGCTCGCATTCAAGCGTGCAGATACTCGCCGAAATGCTTCCGGAAGGGTGGAACGGAGCGCACCTGCAGCCCCTAATTTAATTAAGGCTCTTAGGGAGACGAGTGTGGAAACAATTCCGGATTTAATTACACCAAGAGGAGATTATTAGTTATTTGTAATTCTCTCAATTGGTTTTATATCGTCCTATGCAGTGCGACCAAAAGCCCGCTTTTAGTTTTACCCCGGAACCCAATATACAGGGTGTTCCAATGAAAACGAGCCGCCCAGAATATCTCAGAAACTAAAAAGACTGCAAAAACGCCGAAACAGGTCAATTTTGTTTTCGAGGGGGACATTTTTTGACGTAATTTTTAAATCACCCCCAGTAACCCTTTAGGTAACTCCCACGCACCCCAACTAAAAAAAATAAATAGTACTACCCTACTTGGGGCACATCAAAAGAAAGATATTTTAACAAGCTTTTCAAAACTTTTTACCAAAATTGAATCAGACCATCCATTCATGAGATACAGAGTGTTCTAATAAAAACGATCCAGAAAAAAATTGCTTTAGTTGGAAAGAGAGAGGTAGATCTCGCTTTAAGATGGTCCTTAGAGTGAGACCTACCCCTCTCTTTCCAACTAATGCAAAGTAAATGGCAGCATTTTAATTTTGTTTTACAAATAACCGCTTTATTTATTATTTTATTTAAAAGCGTTTTACCGCAATGGTAACAATAATTTCTTATCTGAAGATTGGTTTAAAAATATCCACATTTGAATGGTCTTTAAAAACCCATATAAAGTGTGCGTTCTCCTTTAGTTTTTAGGGTCCCACTGATATACGCTAAAATTTTTGAACAATATCAAAGCATCAAATTGAAGTCTATATAATCCTCTATTGTTTCCACTAGCAAATTCTTTTTTTAATCAATTAGAAATATTAATTTTTGCGCCGGCCCTAAAATTTGAGACACCCTGTACTTGAGTTGAATATCCGTTACGAATTCCTTTGCTAGAATTATTTTAGAAAAATGAAACTACACTTATTCGTGCAATAAAGAAAAAAAAAAAATAGGATATTAAAAGCTAATCACATATGTACAAAGTGAATAAAAAGTATGAAAGCAAGCGTTTTTTTTTTAATTATTTGTCTTCAGAAAATAATAATTAATAAAAATTAAACTGCTATAAAACATGTGGTCGTGTTTTGAGAATAAAATTTTGTCCTCTTTTTGTGTGAATTTTTTCTCAAAATGGCAACATATAAAAAATTTAATAAAATGTAAATATGTAGTTGTAATTCTTTGATCAAAGCCTATCTAAAAAAAAATGTCATAGTGGATTGCCATTTAAAAAAAAATAAAACTTTTACAAAATTCAAAACAAAAAAAAACAAAAAATTGTATTCTTTATCAATTTTTATATTTTTTTAAATTAACAGTTTAAGAAAAAAACCTTGGTTTCATACTGTTTATTCACGTGGTATACTGTCACTATAATATTAATGTAAAAAAGTCATCCCGAAAACAAGAAAATAAATTAAAGTTATTAGATGCTGTTATTTTATTAATTTTTTTCAATTCACAAATGTTTTAAGCATCGAAAAATCGAATTCAGATAATAAAAGTTGGTTTATAGCTGATTTACACCAAAAGTTTTAATTTTGTATTCATGAAAATTAATTTAAGCTCAAGGCAGCCGCCCTTTAGCAACGAACGTGTTCATATTTATACCTAATTTTTTTTAGGTGTTAATAAAAATTGAGCATACCTATAAACTTTGTACCTGTAATCTCTAAGAAAAGTTGCAGACACTGAATTACTTTTGCCTTAGTTATAATGCCCATAGTTCAAATATGAATATTTTTTTATTCAAGCCTTTTTAAAAGCCGCCGCGAGGAGTAAATCCCTAAATCCCGAGCATAAGATTTACAAAATAATCAAAAATGTGGTTTTCTTTAACTAAATCTTAACTGATGTTTTCATATATATTAAAAAATAATCATGTTGAAAAAAAAACAACTTTAAGCGGCTTTGATTCTGTTAAATGCTCAAACACCAAGTTTCTACGATAAACCATTTGCAAGAAAACTTGTATCAAAAATTCTGACATATTAATTATTTTACCCTAAATGAGTAATTTTTTTATAAAGCTGATTCAACAGCGAAGTAGATTATTAAATTTCACTTAAGATGACACTGCGACCTATTCTCCAATGTTAATATTTACAAAAATATCTTGCATCAAAAATTGGATATTTTACGTATTACATTTGTGAACCCATTGCATAGAAACAGTTTTTTGGAACTTTGGGGTGCAGAAATTGGGTCAAAGTCCAAACTGCGCCTGTGGTTTTATCACTGATAAGCGACCGCATTTCCGCTGCAGTTCGCAAAAATTGCGTATAAATTCGTGGAAATTCCGCGTTTTCGTGATAAGCCTTATCTCGGCCCGTTTCTAAAAATAGTGAAAAGTCGGTGAAAGAGACGCACAATGCGCGTCGGGACGTCCGTGTAGGTTTAAAGTTGTCGATCAAACGAGATGAAAATGTATGTGACACCTCAGACATGTTTACTTAAGCTAAGTATTTCTCAAGGTGTTGAAAAGTCAACACGCTGTAAAAAGTCGCTATTTATAATTCGGTAAGGCGTCAGAAAAGTGTACGAAGAGGGCCCAAATCTCATGCTGCACACGAAATGTTGTCGAAGAAACGGCCGATATTTGCATATAACAGCAACTTGTCCGGTCCAGACAAAATAAAATTTCGGTTTTATTTCATTGCTGGGTCGTACCGACACCGGTTCAATGTCAGACGAGTACTCGCACGGAATCGGTAAACAAGACCCGACCGCAAATTTTGGGGGCAAATATGTCCCAGACGATTTTTTGCACCGGAATGACCGCCTTTTTTCATTAACACTTTATCAAATGCAGCCACATTGTGATGCACATGCTTGCACTCGCAATTATCGAGTCGAGATTTTGACAAATTTTTACCTGTCGCCGAATTTACGAGCTTTAAAACCAACTTTCATGGAGAAAAAGAACAAAAACTTGACGCTGAATAAACAAATTCTTCCGAACAAACAAAATATTTACTAAAATAGATCGTCCGATTTGGCGATTTGCGTACGCGTGCAGAATTACTTAAAAATGGCTGATAATTTTCAAAACAAATAAACAGATCCCAAACTTGGACTTTGTCGATTTTTTGCCAAATTAAGATAATGTCAACATCAGTAATTTCATAAAGAAATTAATTAAGTAATTACTTAATTAGTTAACATAGATAATTCTAATTTACATAAAATATAATTATTTTGTATTAAATTTGTACCAAAATAAATAATCCCAAAGCTAAACATGAAATAAAATTCAGCTCTCATTGCGTCTATTTCTCTGTTATAAAATTGGAATTAAATTTGAACATTAATTCAAAAAGTTTCAAAGTATTTATTTTATTTATAAATAAAATTAAAACTTTTAATAGACTTTAATACAATTTTATTGAATTTTAGTAGTTGAAATGACACCTCACTGCTAATTCTACACTGAATGCGCATATTATTTTATAAATATTTTCTTGTTTTGTTTATTTTTTTTTGTTTATTTGGAAAAAAGCTACATTAGCAGAATTGAGCACAAAACAAGCACAAATTATTCACAAATCCCCTAAAATTCTAAATAAAACATTCAATTCATCCGCTAATTAGATATGGAATTAGTTAACAATTTTCTACATAAATTAGAAATAAGCACAATTCAAATTAGCATCAGTTCAAGTGAGCACAAAATATACAGGGTGTTTCAAAACTTGCGCCCCAGAGAAAAATGACAAGTAGGTTAAGAAACTAAAAACATAGAAAAAATGTTTAAATTTTGCACTTTGACCGTATTTATTTCTGTTGAAAAAATAATTTTACATGTTTTTTGCTGTAGGCTATTAGAAGAAAAAAAAGTGGTATCCTAAATTAGTCATTTTAATGACAAAGTTTTTTTAGCTACACTGAATATTTATGAAAAAACATACTAAATCATCAGTAACATTTAATTGACATAAAAAACGTTAAAAAAATTTCAAAATTTTTTGACAGAATTTTTTAAACATTTTTTTCATGTTCCTGGTATCTTATTTTACTTGGCATTTTTTTCTTAGACGTGAGTTCTAAAACACCTGTATAGAAAACAACAATTATTTAAAAAAAATGGAGTTTTGAAGAGTTAACCGTCAAATTAGCCCCCGAATTTTAATCCCTTTTTTTGTTTATTTGGTAAAGAAAACAAATAATAAAAACATGAAAACAACTCATAACATAAATTAAAAGAAATAATAAAGTGGAGGACTAACTTAAATGACCTGTCGCGAAGTTTATTACTTATTCATAACAAATTCATTTATTAATCAGTTAAAACATAAAATGAATTAAGATTACCAAAGTTTAAAACAGCAATATTTAAAAAATCTCTCTCCTACAATACAATAAAGTTATACAATTCTTCCCATTTGTTTAAAGAAAAACTTTCAGTGAACAATTTTCACAAAAAGATAAAAATACATTTTTTGAACTTCTAGTTTTACTTTTGCTTTTTGTTATTTTCTTATTGTTTAATTTCCTGTTATTTCTTCTTAAGTAGTTTTTCTTAATTTTAGTTAAAGTTTAATGCAATTTTTCATTTTTCTTTTTTGCCTATTTTTTATTTTTTTATTAATTTACTTTTCTGTTTATTTGTTTTACTAATATTTCTTTTTTTCTTTTTTTGAACACTATTTTCATAGCAAAGCCACGACCTAGTATGATTTTGGAAAATTATTGAAATCACAGATCTTAAATTCGAATTTGCTTTTCACAACCAAATTGGAAAAAATCATGTATAAAATACGATTTAAAATGGTTGTTTTTTTGCACACGTCTAGTAAAAAACACGCACATTTTGCAACTTGGTGCATAAATAGCTAACATTTTTTTTTAGTAACATTTTTTAGTTTTTTTTTTATAATAAACGATTTTGGTTCAGAAAAACGAAATTTAAAACTTTTATTTCCTTAATTTTTTATTTTTATTGATTATTGTTTTTTTGAATGTATTTTGAAGGAGTTTTTATTTTATGTTTTGATATCCAAGTGTTACATTTTTCTTAGTATTTATTAGTTTATGTTATTTACTGATTTGTGTTATTTTATGCTTAACTTTTATAATTTTTATGTTTTTTTATTTTTTACATTTTTTTAACTTTTACACTTTTATATTATACTTCAATTTATAGTTTTAGAGTTTCCTGTCTTATGGTTTCATTTATAATGAAATTTGTAATAAAATATGTATTTTTAAACTGCGATGAGATTGCCCCTTTCTAAAAAAATCTGTAACGACGCCCATGTGGGGTCAGCAATACACCTAGTTCATAAATTTCTTCAATTAAAGCCCTACAACGAAAATTCTTTCTAATTTTGACACTGACAATTGTTTATTAAATCGAACAGACTTTACATCTAAATTCCTAGTTAACGTTAACTATTTTTTTTTCAGAATTAATAATAGTTTGACAATTAAACAATTTTAATTCGAAATTGATGCGGGGCTATGCAAAAACTGGTCGGTTACCTCATAAATAAATTTAAACCTTAAGTTCATTTATGTCGATTTTTATCAAACATTTGAAATTCAATGATCAGTGCGGTTATTATAATTTACGATAATTATAAAATCAAAAAATTAGTATGAACATTGCGATTAATTCGTTATAGAGCATTAATAACCCGAAATTAGGTTGAATCATAGAATGAACAAGACGTGAACTGTCGTGAAGAAATTTGCTAATTTTGTACTTTTTGAAACCTTTGAACTCATAAATTACGCTAAAATCGTTCAAATTCAAGCTTCAAAAAAAAGAGTGTAGTCTAATCAAAATCCGGACCGCCTTTCCAAGGCTAATATCTCCCCTAGTCACCGGCCGTCTAGACGTTTCTATTCCCCGATTAAAACAATACAGTCGCTTCTCCATACATGAGATAGAGAAAAGTGTGTCATAAAGGTGGCTTGCTCTAGGTCACACTGTCTGGCCGAGGCAGTTCTAGTGGCCAGACATATCGATTTGGCTCGGCTACATCCCTCCTCGTGTGTTTGTTGATCTGAATAATGTTAATTCGTAGCGCCCCTCGCGGCGATGCGTCGAACCAAACCACTACGAACGTCTAACCTTAAGTGCGGTTTCGCAACAAAGCAACATTTGCATATTTTCATTTTGCAATAATGTTTTTGTGGAGCGATTTCAGACGGTGACATACATTTTCTGCAAGGTTGTTCAACTTGGACAATAAACTCAGTTTGTGCCTTATTTGGACTATGAACGACTGTCCCGGATGGCATATAAATGCCACTCGATTCAAATTTCTCCCGGGGGTTTGCATTTTTTTTTTTTTGATAATGGGTTGCGGCTCGGGGAATTTTGACACAGTGTGACCTTTGCAAGGCTTCCGTTAAGTGTAATGCGATTACGGGGATTGCTGGAGGGAATTTTTGATTTCCGAGGGAAGTGAACAAATTTGAGGGTGTCTTTCGATTTTCAACGTAATTAAATTTACCTACTTCTAAATTGGGAAATCAACGAAAATCTAATTTTTTACAAGTAGAATTTACAAATGTGACCAGTTTTGTTATAATAGGGGTAAGTGAGGTAAAGTAGATCAAAAAACTTTCACTACAAACGAAAAATGAGGCAAACTTACTTTCTAAAGACATAAGTAATTAACTAGAAAAAATAAAGTAAAAAGCGAGGGATTCAAATTTTTTACATTTACATTTTTTTTAATAACGAAAGTACACAATAGTAACAAGATACTTTTTATCAAAGCAAAAGCGGTATAAAATTTCAGTTTCAATAAAAATTGAGAATGTTTTTGATTATTCTAAAAAATTTAATAGAGGTGAGGTAAAATAGAGCAAAGGTTAAAAATTAAAATTCTACTTTCAATATAAGAAAACAACAAATATTTCTCAAAATGGCAATAAAATCCAAGAATAACCAAATTTAGTTTGCTTAAATAAAATAAAATTATTTATTAATCCGAAAAATTAAGCTTAAACCCATTTACACAAGGTTTATAATATTGGATAAAGAGAGTAGTTAGTGTAAGAATTGAATGTAGAGGAAGGTAGGACAAAAAGAAGCAACTTTTGAGTCGCTAAAAAGTATGGATACAGTTAAATATTATAAAAACTATCCATCAAAACTTATTGAAATTTGGTATACGAGTATGCTTAAAAGTATTTAAATTCCATCATCTGAGATGTTTATCGAATTTCTATTTGCTCTGGGTATACAAGGCTAACTTGATTTTTTTTAATAGCAATAAGGGTCAAACATAATATTTTTAAGAAGATCATTTTTTTCTGAGTTCTGTGATGTATTTATATTCATACCTTATTTTAATCAAAACTTTAAAATAAGTATCAAACTAATAAAATTTTGAAAAATTTAGTCTTGAAAATGTTGTCTTTATCTATCGTTAGCTCTTTGCCGCCTGAACTTTGACCAAAAAATAAGTAAAAGTTAATAATTATTGTTGAAATAACATTTAAATTAAATTCTTTTTCAGGTAAATTACCTGAAAAAGAATTGAAAAGAAGCTTAAACACGAAATACATAATTTTAATGGTATACAAAAGATGTTCAAAACGATTTCCATTGACTTGAGAATTTGTATACGCTGAGTTTCACTTAAATGTACCATTGTTAAACTAATTATTGCACACAAGTTTAGTTTTTGGCTAATATGCAAGTGACAGATCGCTAACAACAGTATTTTCAAAGCTAACTCAGTTTTACTTTTCCAGAATTTTTATTTTTTTTACATTTTAATAAAAATAAAGGTGGGCATATGATACATTATTAAATTCAGAAAAAAATGCTCTTTTAAAAATTATTAAATTTGACTCTTCGTGTTATTAAAAAAAATCAAGTTAGCCTTGTATTTTCAAAATAAATGATTTTAGAAAATTGAAAAAGATCTCAGATAACAGAATTTAAACACTTCTAACTGTTTCCCAAATTTCAACGTCCTCTGCTAAACCGTTCTGAAAATATTTAGCTGTATCCATACTTTTTAGCGACCCAGAATACATAAAAATATTTTATTATTAGTGTTTTCCGAATTTCAAAAAATGTCATGGCGGAAGCTAAGAAAAAAAGAAATTCCGGTAAATAGTCCAAACATTTTGATGTTTCTTGTACTCACAAATGTCATAAGATGAAGTAACAAAAAAATTGCAAAGCTTAATTTAACAGATAGGTAGAGTGAGGTTAAAACTAGAAGTACACACCTGGGCGTGTATGACCAAAACGCGCCTCGAACGAGTTCACTTTGAAAAAAAAGGGCAGATTAAAATAAAAGTTACCATTGAAAACAGCAGAAAATTAAACTCGTGTCTTCATAAATAAATGATTTTCTTTGTAATCTTAAATTTTTCTTCTTTAATTATAACAATTATTGCATGTACAGTGTTGGAGATGACTTATTCGATTGAAGAAAATTATTTTGTTACGCCACTGGTCCGCGTCCCCTCTTATGTTTGTGCGCAATTAGGCCCGTCCAGGTGTGTACTTCTAGCTTTTACCCCACTCTACTATTGTTACAAATTTGTAAATTTGTGACATGAGTAAAATTTATTAAGTATTCATTTTTAAGTAGATTTTGCCAAAGTTATTAGAGATTTGCTTTCTTTATTTTTTAGGTTCAATAATTTGGTAAGGAAAGGTGGGGAAAGATAAAAACGAGAACAAAACTTCACTCAAAGTTCTGAAATATGTATTTTGCCTAATTTATAGTAGTTAAAAAATTCTTTCTTTCATTTAGGTGCACTCATAAATCAAAAAGAAGAATCCTGGAGATGAAGAACAAAGCTAAAAGAAAACAGAAAACAAGAAATAAATCTTCACAACTAATATTTTGAAAAAAAACACAAAAGCTAAAAATTTTCCTTATAACTAATCATAATTACAACTTAATAACAAAAAAAGTTTGACAAAGCCCTCTTCAGAGATAAAGTGGAGTGCCTATCAAGGTAAAGTCGTTTTTCGGGTTTTGTTTCGCAACAATCGCGGTTAAATAAAGTAAACACCTGTAATGTTTACCATACGATCACACATCACAAAGTGTTTCCTTCCTGCCGGCGATGCGCCCCGCCCCTAAAATTCACGAAAACTTCCTGCAGACGACATGCAACAATTTCCGTCACTTTCGCCCTTTGTAAAAATTTCATTTGTGGCGGAATCCGGCCCTGTCGTCGTTACTCTAGACACAACACACTCGTTGCAGCCTTAATAACCCCCGCAGCATTATGATTAGTCAATAACCATAAAATACATATCGCGGGCTAAACAACTTCCTATTTATAATGTACCGTCTAGACGGCGGGTCGATATTTCGACGGAGGCCGTCGACAGATGACGCTCGCGAGCGCCGTCTGCTTTCACACGTGACCGTACGATTGTTAATTGATTGGCACGTGCCGCCCCCGCCCCTTAAACAAATCCGAATCGCGACGATCGATGCGGAATACCGAATCATAACAGACGATTTCGAAAAGTTGGCGTTGATTAAGTGCTAATTATAAATAGCTGAAAGTGCACGGAAATAGAACGCGGCTATATTTAAAGCGGATTCCTCGATGAGATATTTTTTTGTGTGCGTGCTTTCGGATATGACGCAGGTGAATGATAGCTTTTCGGCGGTATGCTACGAATTACTACGCTGATTCAATTAACGGTGTGAAACACGTGTCTCGGGGAGAGGACTCGCTTATTATGGGTGTTGAGACTGTTAAGACACTTTATCGCTTTTAAATTAAACATTTTTATGGGTTTATGCGGAAAAATCGAAACAAGAGCGACTAAAAGCCAGGACTAACTCTACAAATGTTAAAATAGTTTTATGACCAGTTTACTACAGCTTGAGGATTTTTTAAAAGCTGGGTCGACTCAAAGGGCAAACCAGGGGCGGGCCCCAACAAATATTAAAAAAATTTTGAGGTCAATGATTATGCAAACAGAGAAATCAATAAAGATTTTTTTAATTAAGATTTTACTGGTCACTGAAATTTCGTTGGGGCCTTTTGCCCTTGACCCGGCCCTGCTCGGGGAAGCGTCCATAAATAACCCGTGTCCACCTTCGGGCCAGAGCCACTTGGCAAGGACAATTTGGCAATAACAAGTGGCCATTATCCGCAAAAAATCAAAAACAAGCATCCGATTTTTTGCCTCGAAACTATTCCATCGGGGCCGTTGACGTCTCATGGGCCATAAACCACGGTTCGCATCAAACTTGATGGACCCTGTCGTGTTATTGTTTTCTGCAAACTTTCCAATCTAATTTTTTCCGGAAAAATCGAAGGAATTTTTCGGGGTTTGAGAGGGAAATTCGACGGGTAGACTATGCGGCGCTGGAACGGTTTCCAACGATTGGGATATTTCAGGACGAGCTTTCGCGGAAAAGCGTCTAGTGCGGCCAAACCGCAGAAATGTTATTCATTACACGTGACTAAGGCAAACCTAGACGGACTTCGGGGAAAGGTGCCGGATTTGGCTCACGGATGGTAGCCTTGCAGCCTTGTCAACACTTACCTGTAAAAAGAAAGAGAAATTAGTACTATTTAAAACCCAAATCAACTACATATTTCAAAAGAACAAAAATCGCAAATTAAAATTTTACAAATATAAGCTTTTCTTATTATTCTATGAATTTCTTGTTAATCAAGTAAATCTAAATTTAAAAACTTATTAAAACATATGCAGGGTGAGCAAAAAGAATGGAACCTAGAGTCTTATTGGTTGAAAAATTAACTTAAATTTTGGCTATTTTTGTTTTACCAGTGATTTTCTCAATAGCTATTTGCCTCAGGACAATGATTTTTTTTATAAGATAGGCAATTAAACGTGCTTTCAACAGTACCGAAAGAGGCTATCGCTAATGATTTCGGAGTTATTGTCCGCTCTAGGTACCGAAAATCGCCCAAAATTTTGTCAAAAATCTAAAAATTGATCGAAATGCACTTCAAGAGTTCTAAAAGTGCATAAAACACAAAAATTATGAATTTTTAAAATCCCATATGAATACAGGGTGTCTACGGTCTTGGAGTTGAAAACTGATCTAGTAATAGAAGAGTACAGAAATCCTGTAACCAAGAAAAAAAAATCACACAATTGTTATTATTTAGATTGTTATTATATTATATAATTATAGCTTCAAGACACCAAAAAAGTTGGTTTGGGCCATTGGGTCGCGTGTGTGTGTGTGTGTGTGTGTGTGTGTATGTGTATGTGTGTGTGTCTGTCTGTAAACAGCATATCTCGAGAAAGATAAGAGCTAGAAATTTGAAATTTGGTATATAAGTTACTTGTAGGAAGGGGACGCAGCACATTCGGTAAAAATCGGTAGCACCGTTCGGCCACAAAGACCAAATGGTTAAAAAAGTGAGCTTAGGTACAATATGAATTTGTCGTTAAGAAGTTTTCTAAATAACTAGGATAAGGAAAGTCGTGTGATAATCACATCAGATTTTTTTTCTTTATGTAAATTGTGGCAAAACTGTACCTCAAAAATTATAATATTTTAAAGTTTTTGTATGCAATAATTAAGAAAAATAAATAAATTAACCAGTCAATAAATATCATATCTTTGCTAAAAACATAACATAACTCGTTTGCACTGTATTTCACAAATAGGAACTCAAAACCAAGGCCGTAACCAGGATTTTATTTCGGGGGAGGGTTTCTTGTTGGTCCATGAAAATGAAATGAAAGAAGGCGGATTAAAAAGCAAAAATCTCTAAGTACACGTTTGTATTTTAAATTGAAATAAGAGATCCTAATTAAACATAAAAAAAAATACAAATTAACTCACAAAATTAAAAAAAAATAAAATAAATTTTTAATACTTTTTATTGTTACAAATTTAGACAGGAGATAGAATATTCATTTTTAAAACAAAAATTTTCTATCAACATATATCGAAAAATGCTACGCAAGGGGTGCGCCTTTTAAAAGTTTTTTTTCCATATTTCCAAAATCATTTTAGAAAAAAATACAAAGTTTGGTACAGATGATAATTTTTATACACCTAAACAAGTACAAAAATAAAATGTTGAAATTTTTAATTAGGGGCTTCCTAAACTAGATGGGATTAGGATAAAAATTTACTCTCTAACTATATTGCCTGAGGTTTCTTGCCACTTTCAGGAACAAAATTTCATAGTTTTTCATAAAAAAAGGTCTTTTGTGTTTCTCCGATACAATTTACGGATTTTTAGTAAAAATCGGTTTACTAATTTATGTTGCAGACCATAAACAGCATAAAAATTAAAAATTAAATTTGTTTTACCGTTTAGGACGCCCCTGATTAATAATTTTATTATTTGGCATTTGTTTAGGTGTACATATAAAGGTACCAAATTTTGTAATTTTATCTATTCTGAAATATTAGGAAAAACCCTTTAAAAAACGTACCTTTTTAGGGGGTATAGCTCTCTTTCATAGCATTTTTCGAAACACTTTTGTCTTAAAATTAAATATTCTATCAACTATTTAAATTTGTACCTAACAATAAAAATGAAACACTGTATAATTAACACATGAAAGATTAATTCACAAAAATTTAAAATTAACTCACTAAAATAACAAAAAAAACAAATTTTTAACACTTATAACACTATATAACAAAGTGCTCAGCATTTCGGGGGGGGTTTGAACCCCCTAATCCCCCCCTTGGGTACGGCCCTGCTCAAAACACAATAGCATTAGCGAAATATTAGTACAATAGTACAATTCATTTTCTGAAAAACCGTTCAATTCACTGAAAAACATAACACGCACTAAAATTTAGTCGTATTATCAAAAATGCAGCAAAAAATGTTTGGACCACAATTAGTCCAAATTAGTTTAAAGTATTTTTTTTCCGTAATGATCCTGAATAAATAAAGCGTCCTTTTCAGGCCTTGAACCCGCTGAAAAGAATCAGCGTTGGTTCTTTGAGCCGTAGTGAATATTTAACCTAAGATCTCCTTTAGCGAGAGTGATACTTTATCGATTGATCCTCCCCATCTCCCCGTAAGAAAATCCCGTTTTCCGGCGTTCCATTTTTGCCTCGAAATATCACTTTCGCCCAACTCTCCCTTTTCGTTTCCCTTCCGTGGCAACGGCGAACTTCCTCCGATGGCGGCGGTTTTTATGAATGGACCGAATTGGGGGAGAATGGAAGCGCACGCAATGTCCTCACTGCGTAGTTATTGATCAGCGGGAATATCCCTCAAAAATTCCCGCTCATAAACCGAATCATAACATGGAAAGTTTCGAGTAAACATTGCACCAACATTGTTTATGTTATGTCTAATACTGTCTGGGCGATGGGTGTGGGAGGGACGCATGATGCACCCATTCATTTTTGCCCGAGTGAATCATAATTAAAGGGTGAAATCTCCCTCGACGGGCTGTAATTATTTCAGCTACGTTAACGAGCATAGGATTAGATTTATTGCAACAAAACAGCGTCTTCGACACGAAAAAAATTATATATAGCCGAGCCGTGACAGACGGAAGAAGTCTCAAGCATTTTTCAGCGATGTTCAGAGGAGTCTTAACAAGACGAACGGGTGTTCACATAAGAATGTGTGCATGACAGCGGTAAACAGGCTAATTTCGTCCGTGGATTACACAGTCTGGATATTAAACAGACAAATCCAAGCTTGAAGCACGCATCACCAAGATTACTCTCAACAATCTACATTGTGCAGGTGGTGGGATTATGTCACGGGGGAAATGCTTTTCTTCCAGATTTGTAAAGGGTGCCATGATTTTTCAGCAGCGAGATTAGCACCCAGACAGCTAACAAGGTGGAAGATTTATTTCTATTTTCAAGAAAAACCCGACAACTTACGAGAGGCACTAGAAAAGTTATCTACCTAGCAATGAAACAAAAACGTACAATTTTTTTGATAATTTTATTTTTTAATACAGAGTGGTTATAAATGATTTTCATTTAGCCAGCTGTGAATTTTCCATGTAAAATAAAAAATGCCGCTTTACGAAAATAGGGGTACCTACTTGTTGTAACTCAAAATTAAAAAATAGCCGTTTATTAAGCGTCCACTTCGAAAATAGACTTCAATTACGAGGGGACTAACAAACGTTCGCTTAGTTGGCCTTGATTTATTTTTTTTTGACAGATCAATAGCGCCGTTCGATTTGTCATCGTTTTTTAAGCTTGTATGCAAATTTTTAAACCAAAATCTTAAAATGGAGACAAGAAAGCGAAAGTTAAGTAGAAAGAACTCCGAAAATTTTTTGCTACCTACATAGCAAGAAATTAGATTTGCAATTTTGTTCGGTTTTCGGCGTAAATTAAAACCCAAAGAAATTTTCAATGAATGTAAAATTGCGTTTGGAGTAAACGCCGCATCTCTGGTTACTGTTTCTAAGTGGTTCAGAAGATTTCAGACCGGACATTTTTCAGTGGAAGATGAATCTCGGGAAGGACGCCCAAAATTTTCGACAGATGAGAGAAAGGTGTCTCTTGTGAAGGCTAAAATGATAGCTGATGAATTGGGGTTAACTGCCATGGCAGTTTCAACAATTTTGAAAAATACTTTGGGATTCACAAAGAAAATTTTGAGTGATGATCAAAAACGCAGACGAATCCATTTTGCTCAGTATTTTCTACAAAAATTTGAAAATGGTAGATCCAGCATATTTAATAAAATCGTAACTGGTGATGAAGCTTGGTTTTCCAAGTAAAAGCCTGAAACTAAAAAGCAGTCAATGGTGTGGAGTGCAAAAGGAGCTGATCCGCCCGTGAAAGCAAGACATCAGAAATCAGCTACGAAAGTTATGATGGCCATTTTCTTCACTAAAGACAAATTTATAAGTGCCATTCCTTTAGAAAATAGACATACCGATAACTTCTAAATGGTATACAGACGTCTGTCTACCAGAAGTTTTCAGTCGTTTGTTAGGAAATCGAAAAAAAGAGGAACTTCGTCGCTACTGCCTACACCATGACAATGCCTCTCCGCACACTGCGGAAAATTAAGAAAAATCTACGGGGAAAGGTTTTTCATTCAAATCAGGACTTATAAATGCGGTAAATGTGGAGTTACAAAAGCTCAAAAAATCTGATATTGAGGAGTGTTTTGAAATGTGGATCTATAGACTTCAGAAATGTATTGTCATAAATGGTGATTATGTAGAGAAGTCACATAATGTTTCAGTTTAAGATGTTTAAGAATAAATTGTGTTTTCTCTTGTAAACAATAAATTAAGCGAATTTTTGTTAGTCCCCTCGTATAAACTTGTTTTCTTCCAAAGTATACATTATTACCAATTATTATTGGAAATTAGTTGAAACAATAAAAAATTAATTAACAACAATTTATTATTAATTAATAAGTGACACTAATGACAGAACTAGAGCTTTCAAAAAAGTGGAGAGACACAAATAAAGTTACATGCAAAAAAATTCCAAAGCTGGCTAGATGAAAATCATTTATAACCACTCTGTATAATCCCCTCCTACATCAATAAACTCGCGCCATTTCTCCTCCAGTAAAAGTTTACCTTTATAAAAAATGACTCTCAAAAAATTCGTCGTGCCATCATCAGAGTCTTCAAAAATTTTTCTTTAGTAATCAAAAAAGATAAAAGTTAGACGGAACCAAGCCCGGACTATAGGGAGGAAGCTGCAAAATTGGCTTAATTTTGTTTCGGCTAAAATTTTATTGTGTAATGTGATGGTGTACCACCCTTATAGACGGCATTCATTTTCTCACGGATTGTTTTCGGTTAATGGCCCTCTTTTGTCAAAAAATTTATGGCACTGCGTTACTCAAAATTTTGAGTTACTCATTTTTCCTCACAATTTAAATTGGAAACTAATTAAGACAATTAACTCAAATTTTGCAGATAATGTTAGAATACGTGGCACTATTTAGATAATTTATGCTTGTGCGTTTCAATTGTTTTATTTCGTGGCTAGGTAGATCACTTTTCTAGTGTCCCTCGTAGAAAGTGGTGCAAAAATCGCTCGTTATGGCCAAATTGGTAATTGACCGATCTGCATCATATTCGGTTGCGTCACACAGCCTCAGGAAGAATCTGTCGTAAATTAAGGCAAAGAAGGTCTGAAATAATCGAGCGAGACTAGACAATGGGCCATTACCATACGCATATTGCGTCTTTCTGGGTTCCGGATTGCATTCCGTCGCGGTGTCGCTCGTACGTCATCGTGTCGTTACTGACACGCTCAGGAATTCTTACTTAATCCGATTGTTTGTGGGGAATGTCGCGCCATGAAAGACTTATTGGGGAATTAAGCAAAATGGGGAAACCACCAAGGACGAAACATTTTCAGGAAAACAGAAAGCGACCAGTACTATAAGACCACTGATTTGTAATTTATACGTCTGATGTATCCAAAGTTGGCACAAATTGTAAACAGAAAAATGCAAATTTTATTTGGTGCTAAAAGTTAGAAGAAAAATTGAAAGAACTTGCCATAAATAACATTAATAATTAGACTAATAGTGTGAGAAATCTGTTTGTTTTTTCTAAAATAGTCTGTAAATTAAACGATATAATCCGTAAAGATGTACTTTTCTGAACCCATATGTCATTGATTGAATTTGAAAGTTAGAAGGAAAATTGAAAGAACTTGCAATGAATAACATTAATTAGACTGATAGTGTGAGAAATCTGTTTGCTTTTTTCTAAAATACATAGTCCGTAAAGTAAACGATATAATCCGTAAAGTTGTACTTTTCTGAACCCATATGTCATTGATTGAATTTGAAAGTTAGAAGGAAAATTGAAAGAACTTGCAATGAATAACATTAATTAGACTGATAGTGTGAGAAATCTGTTTGCTTTTTTCTAAAATACATAGTCCGTAAAGTAAACGATATAATCCGTAAAGTTGTACTTTTGTGAACTCATATGTCATTTATTGAATTTGAAAGTTAGAAGGAAAATTAAACAAAACTTGCCTAATTAGACTGATAGTGTGAAAAATCTGTTTGTTTTTTTCTAAAATAGTCCCTAAAGTTCAAACGTAAAATAGACAAAAAAAATCTGTAAAGTTGGCAAGACAGTCCGTAAAGTGTGCATCTTGTGTAATTTTGGTTGCATAGAAATGTACACTCAGAACTAAAGTAATTTTTTACATTTATACAGGGTGTTTACGGTCTTGAGGTTAAAATTTACAGGAGATGATGTGCACGGTAAAAGGTAACTAATACACTATATAAAATAAAAATTTACGTTCTGAATAAAAATAAATCATTTATATTATTTGTTTGAGAGCTACTGTTTTGGCTACAACATTGGGCATTGGTGCCATTATCTTGTGTTTCATAGTAAATCATAATTACGCCAACCAATTTATTATTTTAATATCCATGCCAATAAATTTATAAAAAAACAAATCAAACCTTTTGAAAACAACTTAAACAGAATAATTTTGATAAAAACTAAAGAAAAAGCAAATCAAATGATGACAGTGTCAACTATAAAGTGACTTTTTTCTTTAATTTTTGTGGATACGATTTTCTTATTTGTTACAACAAAGTAATTTTATCTTAACAAAAAACAATTCCTTGTACCAATATTTTGAAGTTAAATAACATTCTTAATAATAACAATTCTGTATTTTTTTTCGGTAACACTATTTTTACACTCTTTTATTGCTAGGTAGACAAATTTTCAACTCCAAGGCCGTAATAATTATTTTGATATTTTTTATAGAAAAATTTAACTTTAGTAACTTGTTAAAGGTGTATAATAATTTTGTATCACGCAACAGCTCTGTTCAAAAAAGTTTTTAAATATTCCATTAGCAAATATGTATTTATAATAGAAATAAAAATAAAATTGTAGTAGTAGTATTAATATGTATTACAAAATACATAAGCATAACATAAATATCGCCAAAAATATCACGATAAATATCAACGATATTTATTCTTTGATATATCTCGTGATAAATATCAAAATAAAAAGAAGAAGAATATAAGAAACTAACCTAAAAACTGGTATTTCTGTTCAAATTTTTGAATAAGTAAATTTGACGTTTAGAAATATTTTGATATTTATACAGAATTTTTTAAACATTTTTTCCATGTTCCTAGTATCTTATCTTGAAATTTTTCTCTGGCGAGTTCTAGCGCACCCCTGTATAAACATCATAAATAATTATGATATTTAGGAACCCTGCATAATCATCATATTATTATAAAATTAACTTTGTTGTTGTTTACTGATTTCTTATATTTTTCTGGTATTGTTTCTTGCTTGTTCTTTATTTACTTATTATGTAGGTATGCAAAAAGTATAAAACCAAACGTTTTTTGCTTAGGTTTTTTATTTTTTGAAATAAATAATAAAATACTAGAAAAATGTGGCATTTCTTAAAAATA